>NC_035449.2:109281566-109536556 GCF_002127325.2 Helianthus annuus | reverse complement strand
AGTCCTATCTACTATGTAAGTAAGAGTCTACTTGATGCTGAATCCAGGTACTCACACCTCGAAAAACTTATCCTTGCATTAATCATGGCATCGACTAAGTTAAGACATTATTTTGAAACCCATACAATTGTTGTTTAGAACTAATTTTCCAATTAAGAATGTCCTCAGGAAACCAGATATGTCAGGGAGAATGGCTAAGTGGGCAGTAAAGCTTAGTGCCCATGATATAAGATACGAACCAAGAACAGCCATTAAATCTCAAGCACTAGCTGACTTTGTGGCTGATTTCAGTAGCGATCTACAAAAGGAAGCAGAATTGGAGGTCCAGCAGCTGGATGAGACCAAGGATCCTTGGATCCTGCACACTGACGGATCCTCAAATATCAAAGGCACAGGGCTAGGGATCCTACTAAAATCGCCACAAGGGGGACATAATACCCCACTCCATAGCCTGTGAGTTCCAAGCAACTAACAATGAGGCTGAGTATGAAGCCTTAATTGCTGGCTTACAAATTGCTAAGGATATGGGGGTAAAGTATCTCAAAGTATATGTAGATTCATTATTGATCACTAATCACTTTAACGGATCCTATGCTGTTAAAGGTGAAAAACTAACAAAATATTTAGAGATAGTCAAAGAATTGGCACTCTCTTTTGTTTCTTTAGCTTAACACAGGTACCAAGGGAGGATAACACGGAAGTTGATGCATTGGCCAACCTAGGATCATCCTTGAAGATTCCAGAAGATATAAGTATCCCTATCATCCATATCCTGGCTCCTGCTATTGAAAATCAGGTGGCCATGGAAATAGAAGAGGATACTGCAATGATCCCTAGTGAAGAAGCCCAATCTTATTCAGGATCATGGATCTCACCAATCATGAGATACTTGCAACATGGGGAGATTCCAACGGGAGAAAATCCTAGAGCTTTCAGGATTAAGGTATCTCAATTTGCAATCTTAAATAATGTGCTATATAAACGATCCCTTGCAGGACCATATTTAAGATGTATTGAAGATCCTGAAATTGAAGAAGTGTTGAGAGACTTCCACGAAGGAGATTGTGGAAACCACACTGGGGGCAGGGCATTATTCTCAAGGATCCTTAGAACAGGATACTACTGGCCAACCATGAAAAGGGATGCTATAGAGTATGCTAAGAGGTGTGATCCTTGCCAAAGACATAGCAATATCCTTCACCAACCAGCTGAATTACTACACCCCATACCATCCTCTTGGCCATTCATGAGATGGGGAATGGATATAGTTGGCAAGCTCCCTAAAGCACCTGGTGGAAAAGTATTTATGCTTGCCATGACTGACTATTTTTCCAAGTGGATAGAAGCTGAAGCCTTCGCTCAAGTCAGAGAAAAGGAAGTCATATCCTTCATTAAAAGAAACATTATAACTAGATTTGGCATTCCCTCTGAAATTGTATGTGATAATGGCTCCCAATTCATTGGAAGCAGAACCACTAACTTTTGTGACAGTTGGGGAATCAAGATGATCACATCAACACCAGTTCACCCACAAGCCAATGGTCAAGCAGAATCATCCAACAAAATCATCATCAACAATCTGAAGAAGAAGCTAGGATCCAAGAAAGGGAAATGGGCAGAAGAGTTACCTTATGTGCTATGGGCTGATAGGACAACTCCCAAGAATGCCACCGGTCAAACACCCTTCTCTTTAGTATTTGGGGCAGAAGCAGTGATACCAACAGAGATGGTGATCCCAACTGCTAGAACAAGTGCTCGTGATCCTGAAGAAAATGCTACAATCCTAGCTCAGGATTTGGATACTATTGAGGAAAACAGGGATCTATCTAGGATAAGGATGGCAAGCTACCAACAAAGGATGGCTGGTGCCTACAACAAGAATGTCAGGATAAGAAAGTTCCAAGTTGGAGATATGGTGTTGAGAAAAGCCTTTCAAAATACTATCAATCCTGCTGACGGGAAGCTAGCACCAAAATGGGAAGGTCCCTACTTGATTGAAGCTGAAGCAGGAAAGGGGGCATACAGGTTGCTAACCATGGAAGGAAACTTGTTACCAAGAGCCTGGAATGCTGTTCACTTAAAGAAATATTTCATGTGAACATGATCCTTTCTGCATGTGATCCTTACAATGAAGTATCCTTGAAGGATCCTGGAGATATCGGTGATCCTTACTCTGGTAATATGCTTATCCTAAAACTATTGCATTTTCTTACTTTTTGCCCAAGGATAAGGATCATGTATCCTTCATCCTCTACTCACAAACCGTTTGAGTTATGATAGTTCAGGTATCTTCAGCAAATCGTCAAAGATCTCCAAAAGCATCACAGATCCTTGGGTACAACCCCAGTTATCCTTGGGATTATCCCCAGTTTCCGCCAGCAGCGCACGATGATCCTGGTATAGTTCACGTCTTTGGGACCAGTACCCACTTTCGGGGCTGACAACCTCATCGTACTGGCTATATTTAGGATCCTACGTATAATGGTGGACGCACCATACATCCGTTCCTAAGGTTTCTAACGTTTTCACGTTAGCTAAGGTTTTGACATTTTCATGTCACTAAGTTTGGATAGTTGCCAGAAAGGGCCATACTCCAGTTCACATACGATCCTTTGGGCTTGTCCCCAGTTATCCTATGGGCTTGTCCCCAGTGATCCTCTGGGACCATTCTCAGTTATACTTTGGGCATGTCCCCAGTTACTAATTTATCTTTTACATTGGCTTAGTCCCAAGTTATATCTCACTTTTCAGGTTTTGGAAGTCTAAACATATAAGGGTCCTTAATCCTTATTCACTATCAAAGTCTTATCTATGATTGTCTTGATTGTAGGATAGGATCCTAACGTGGATCCTCAGGTATGATCCTTGACTATTTTTGATTATACTCTTTATCCTAACCAACCCTTATACTTTGACAACCGAACCCATGATCCTTGAACTAAAACACTTTGAGAATTTTCAATATGAGGATATTTGATCCAGGATCATATCCTAAGTTTATTAAACACTTTGTCAACTCTTGTTATTTTAACAAATATAGCAATTAAGAAATAAGAGGATTATTGAAGGATAACAACACAAGATAAGCCAGAAAAGTTAAGTTATATTATTAAACAAAAGGATCGTTAACCCTTTCAAAAGATTGTCAAAATTGCCAACCCACATTTCTACCAGCAAAACGTGGCCCGTCCACATGGGTTGGCAAAGGGTGTCCATTGTCTATGCGGTCTTAGCATTTTGCAGGAAATTAAAAGCGGCAGGATCACAAAGGCTTCATCCCCCAAACAGAGGATCCCTCCACCTTTTGTAATCCTACCTATTGTTCAAAGGATCCAGGATCCTTAACCCTAAGAAACTATTGTTCAGAGATTACAGACCATAATTGTCTCAAACCATCAACAACCACGAAAAACACTACCAAACCTAAAAAATTGGGCTCCGGCCTAGTCAACAATATCCATCATCGCCCAATCATGCAGCCTACTCCTTCGCTGCTTTGTCACCACCAGCATCTCCACCTTGATCCTTCTCAGCACCACCACCTTCCAGCATGGGGATCTCCTCAGCCTCATCCTCGTCCTCCAGGTCTGCCAGCCTTGCCTTCCAACCTTCAACATCCCACGAGCTTTTGTCAAAGGTAGGATCCTGAGCCTCCTCGGCCATCTGAAGTTGTATCTTATACATAGCAATTGCCGCGGAGACCTTAGCATCTTGGGTGATCTCCTGCTTCTCGTTATCCATGTCGATCAACCTCTGAGCAGCCTCAGCCTTCATGACCCGGAGTTCCTTCTCAAGATCTCCTATCTTGAGATCCTTAAGCACGCCCATTTGTTGGAGGTCAGCAATCTGGCTCTCTTGATCCTCAACATGGCCAAGATAGGTCTCGATCTCGGCAAGTTTCTGCAAAGAGGGAAATAAGGTAAGATCAGAACCGGATGATCCTCGAAGAAACAGGATACACAAACAGGATATGCGAGACGGATAGCCAACAGGGGCAGTGATCCTTACCTCATTCACGTAGTCAAGGAATTGCTGACGGAGGAGGGGAAATCCTTGGAGATCTTCAGAGGTTTTCCTCTTTTTTCCCTTGCCCCGGATAGACATTTTGGGAGCTGATGCTGAAGGACTGGCAGCAGGGGCCTTCTTCTTTGAAGACGTGACATTGGCAAGATCACTTATCCCAAATTTGGAGGCAGATTTTCCAGCACCTACACAATTCAAAAACAAGATAAGTTCCCTTGTTAAATTAAATACTCTTACATAAAACTTACTTTCTATGAGGATACTTACTTGACATTGTGGCAGATGCAGAGGATATCTCTTGAGAATCTTGGATAGTGATTTGGAAGCTTCTAACTTCAGGATCAAGCTTTTTAAAAGCTAACACTCTCTCTTTTGCAGCGGGGGTTAATTTCAGACGAGCAATGGAAATAGCTGCATAAAAGACAAAGGAAAAAAGACATCAGTGATCCTCATCATAGGAGACAGGACTGACAGTGATCCTTCGAGGATCCTCTACCCTACCATGAGTGGCCCATTCCTTGGGCAGATCCTTCCCATCTGGGATGGAATCCCTCTTAACAAAGAAAAACCGACGTTTCCAGTTTGTATCATTCTTAGTAACTTTGAAGATTGGATGATCCTCCCCAGCTTTCCGTTTCAACAAATATCGGTGAGAACCGAAGGTGGTGAGATCGTAGAACTCAGCTAACTCCGCCATCCCCAGATCAATCCCTTCCTGCTCGATGATCCTCTCGAAGGTATAAAGAACCCTCCAGATCATCGGCATAGCTTGGATGTAAGAGATGCCGGTTAAGGAAAAGAAAGACTGGGTAAAGTCTGGAAAAGGATATGAGTACCCTATAGCAAACGGGGTAGCAGGAAAAGCCACCCAGACATCCGAGACAAAGTCGCTCAAAGCAGTAGGATCAAAGGATTTAAAAACGGCATTCGCCGGAAAGCAATGACGAATTTTGTCTACGTGAGCATCACTAAAGCAACACCTCTCCGTAGGAGAATCCTTGATAATCCCCTGGCTTTTTAAGGGACTATCCTTCTTGGAACCCTTGTGCGGAGAATTTCGAAGCAACATGCTTGGAACAGAAACAAAGTAGAAACGGAAAACAGAGTAAAGAGAAGAAAAAGAGAAGAGGAGAGTACCTGATTGATCCTCGGTGTAGAATATAAAGGGAGTATCTCGAATTTAAATACAAACTGATCCTCACCCTATCTCCTATTTATAATCATGATCTGCAGGATTGCCACATCTCTGACGTAATGATCACAACGGCTAGTCCGAGCATAACGGCTAATTTCTTGGAGTCGCCCGTTAGAGATAAGATCGAAACAAAATATAACTCGTCTATTTACAATTAACTCCTTATATTTTGGGGGCAATTGTTAGGGCTGGATTTTATTGTAGGTGATCCTTACACATGATCCTAACCAGTGATCCTTGTTTCTTTGGCAGACAGTGATCCTCAGCAGAACTTCAGGATCAGGATCATGGGACATTATGGTGATCCTCATACTAACGGCCACTTCCGCTTAATACAATATTGTTTTGCAGGAACATCTAGCAGGATATGCTCTAAAGACCATGATCCAGGGACGCGTCTTCACAAATACGGCAAGAGCTAAATCAGAGATAGACGTTGCACAGGATATGGAAACATGGCTTGATTTATGGGCAGCAATTTAGGCTAGATTGTCTTTATTTCCAAAGGGGTAATGAGCTGATAATTAGTCATTTTACCTAAAATAGGTCACCTACACATGTATAAATACCACTCTTCTCCATTCGGAAGAACACACACGACATACGACGCAACTCTCACACACTTAGACACAAAAAGCAATAGTGATCCTTGTACTCAGCTCATTATCATCCAAAGTTGTAATCATATTTTTTGTTATATTGAAGTTGGTGATCGGTAGTTGCCATCACCCGAGGTTTTTTATGCCGGAGATCATTCATTGATCAAGGGCTTTTTCCTCGTATAAATCATTGTGTCTTTGCATCCTCTATCACAGAAGTGATCCTTTACTTTCATAATTAACCAAGCATCATACCCCGTTTTCATAAAGTTTGGTTACATTATCCTTGCGTGATTTTTGACCAAAACATACTCCCTTTATAATCTCGTCCGAAGATCGATCAGGTATTCTCCTCTTTTCTTTCTTCCTTCTTTTACTCTGTTTTTCTGCTCCTCTGTTTACATTCTTCTGTTAGTATGTTGCTCCGAAATTCCCCTCACAAGGATCACAAGAAGAACAGCCCCTTGAAAGGTCAAGGGATTATCAAGGACTCTCCTACTGAGAGGTGTTGCTTCACTGATGCTCACATCGATAGGATCCGTCACTGCTTTCCGGCGGATACTATCTTTAAGTCTTTCACTCCCACCGCTCTAAGTGATTTTGTTTCTGACACATGGGTAGCTTTTCCTGTAACTCCGTTTACCATAGGATATTCGTATCCTTTTCCAGCTTTCACCCAATCCTTCTTTTCCCTGACCGGCATGTCTTATATCCAAGCCATGCCGATGATCTGGAGGGTTCTGTATACCCTTGAGAGGATCATCGAGCAGGAGGGGATTGACTTAGGGATGTCGGAGCTGGCTGAGCTATATGATCTTACCACGTTTGGTTCCTGTCGATACTTGTTGAAACGGAAAGCTGGGGAGGATCACCCTGTTCTTAAGGTCACCAAGAACGATACCAATTGGAAGCGACGATTCTTCTTTGTTAGGAGGGATACCATCCCTAATGGGAAGGATCTGCCCAAGGAGTTGGCTACTCATGGTAGGATAGAGGATCCTGGAAGGATCACCATCAGACTTGTCTCTTATGATGAGGATCACTAATGCTCTGTTTTTTTGTGCAGCCATATCTGTTGCTCATCTCAAGTTAACTCCTGCTGCAAGAGAGAGAGTTCTAGCCTTCAAAAAGCTTGATCCTGAGACCAGAAGTTTTCAAGTTGCCATTCAAGATTCACAGGAAGTATCCTCCGCATCTGCCACAATGTCAAGTAAGTATCCTCATTAAAAAGTAGTTCTATGTAGGATTTTTAAATTAGTTAAAGTACTTATCTTATTTTGATGGTGTAGGCGCTGGGAAATCTGTCAAGTCTGCCTCCAAGTTTGGTATTGATGAGCTTGCCAATGTTAAGTCTACAAGGAAGAAGACCCCTGCTGCCAGTCCATCTGCTTCGGCCCCTAAAGCACCTATTAGGGGTAAAGGAAAGAAGAGGAAGGTCTCTGAGGATCTTCAAGGATTTCCCCTGCTCCGCCAGCAGTTTCTTGATTATGTTAATGAAGTAAGGATCATTGCTCCTGTTGGTTATCCTACTTGAATATCCTGCTTGTATATCCTGCTTCTTTGAGGACCACCTGGTCCTGAACTTACCGCTTTCCCTTTCTGCAGAAACTTGCTGAAATAGAAACATATCTTGGCCATGTTGAGGATCAGGACCGCCAAATTGCCGACCTCCAACAGATGGGTGTGCTGAAGGATCTCAAGATTGCTGATCTTGAGAAGGAGCTCCGGGCTACAAAGGATGAAGCTGCTCAAATGCTGGTCAACATGGATGATGAGAAGCAGGAGATCACCCAGGATGCCAAGGTCTCTGCCGCAATAGCTATGTATAAGATACAACTGCAGATGGCTGCGGAGGCTCAGGATCCTGCCTTTGATAAAAGCTCATGGGACGTGGAGGGTTGGAAGGCAAGATTGGCAGAGCTGGAGGATGAGGACGAAGCTGAGGAGATCCCAATGCTGGAAGGTGGTGAGGCTGGCAAGGATCAGGGTGGAGATGGAGCAGCAAAGGTTTGAGCTGCAGGATTGGGCGATGATGGATATTTCGAGACTAGGCCGGAGCCCAATTTTTTAAGTTTGGTAGTGGTTTTTTTGTGGTTGTGATGTTTTGAAACAGTTTATGGTCTGTAACTCAAACAATAGTTTTTAGGGTTAAGGATCCTGGATCCTTTGGACAATAGGTAGGATCGCAAACGGTGGAGGGATCCTCTGTTTGGGGGATGAAGCCTTTGTGATCCTGCCGCTTTTAATTACCTGCACCTGCTATGGCCGCATAAACAATGGACACCCTTTGCCAACCCATGTGGACGGGCCACGTTTTGCTGGTAGAAACGTGGGCTGGCAATTTTGACAATTTTTTTGAAAGGGTTTAAGATCCTTTGTTAATAAAATAACTTTAATCTTTCTAGCTTACCTTGTTTCGTTATCCTTTATTTATCCTTTTGTTGTCAAATTATTTTAGAAATATATTTGTTAGAATAACAGAAGTTGAGCAAATCACGTTTAATAAATTTAGGATATGATCCTAGATCAAATATCCTATCATTGGAAATTTTCAAAGCAATTTATTTCAAGGATCATAGGTTTAGTTGTCAAAGTGTAAGGGTTGTTCAGAATAATGAGTATAATCAAAATAGTCAAGGATCATACCTGAGGATCCAAGTTAGGATCCTAACCTTTAATCAAGATAACCGTAGATGAGATTTTAATGGATAATAAGGATTAAGGATCCTTATTTGTTTAACTTCGAAAACCTGAAAAATGGAATATAACTTGGGACTAAGCCAATATAAAAGATAAGTTAGTAACTGGGGACAAGCCCAAAGGATAACTGGGGATGATCACAAAGGATAACTGGGGACAAGCCCAAAGGATCACTGGGGACGAGCCCGAAGGATAACTGGGGACAAGCCCAAAGATCGTATGTAAACTGGAGTATGGCCCTTACTGGCGACTATCCAATCTTAGTGACATGAAAATGCCAAAACCTTAGCTAACGTGAAAACGTTAGAAACCTTAGGAACGGATGTATGGTACGTCTACCATTATACGTAGGATCCTGGGTATAGCCAGTACGATGAGGTTGTCAGCCCCGAAAGTGGGTACTGGTCCCAAAGAAGTGAACTACACCAGGATCATCGTGCGCTACTGGCGAAAACTGGGGGCAAGCCCAAGGATAACTGGGGTTGAACCCAAGGATCTGTGGTGCTTTTGAAGATCTTTAACGGTATGCTGAAGATACCTGGACTATCATAACTCGAATTCTCGTGAGAGAAGGATGAAGGATACGTGATCCTTATCCTTAGGTAAAAATAAGAAAATGGAAAAGTTTTGAGATAAGGATTTTACCAGAGTAAAGGATCACTGATGTCGCCGGGATCCTTCGAGGATGCTTCCGATGTAAGGATCATATGCTTGAAGGATCCTGTTCACATGAAATACTTCTTTAAGTGAATAGCATTCCAGGCTCTTGGTAACAAATTTCCTTCCATGGTTAGCAATCTGTATGCCCCCTTTCCTGCTTCGGCTTCAATCAAGTAAGGGCCTTCCCATTTTGGTGCCAATTTTCCGTCAGCAGGATTGATGGTGTTTTGGAATGCTTTTCTCAACACCATATCTCCGATTTGGAACTTCCTTATCCTGACATTTTTATTGTAAGCACCAGCCATTCTTTGTTGGTAGCTGGCCATCCTTATCCTAGCCAAATCCCTGATTTCCTCAATAGTATCCAAGTCTTGAGCTAAGATTGCAGCATTCTCTTCAGGATCACGAGTACTTGTTCTAGCAGTTGGAACCACCATTTCTGTTGGGACCACTGCTTCTGCCCCAAATACTAAAGAGAAGGGTGTTTGACCAGTTGCATTCTTGGGAGTTGTTCTATCAGCCCATAGCACATAAGGCAATTCCTCTGCCCATTTCCCCTTCTTGGATCCTAGCTTCTTCTTCAGATTGTTGATGATGATCTTGTTGGATGATTCTGCTTGACCATTGGCTTGTGGATGGACTGGTGTTGATGTTATCATCTTAATTCCCCAACTGTCACAAAAGTTAGTGGTTCTGCTCCCAATGAATTGGGAACCATTATCACATACAATTTCAGAGGGAATGCCAAATCTAGTTATAATGTTTCTTTTAATAAAGGATATAACTTCCTTTTCTCTGACTTGGGCAAAAGCTTCAGCTTCTATCCACTTAGAGAAGTAGTCGGCCATGGCGAGCATAAATACTTTTCCACCAGGTGCTTTAGGGAGCTTGCCAACTATATCCATCCCCCATCTCATGAATGGCCAAGAGGATGGTATAGGATGTAGAAATTCAGCTGGTTGATGAAGGATATTGCTGTGTCTTTGACAAGGATCACACTTCTTAGCATATTCTACAGCATCCCGTTTCATAGTTGGCCAGTAGTATCCTGTTCTAAGGAACCTTGAGAACAATGCCCTGCCCCCAGTGTGGTTTCCACAATCTCCTTCATGGAAGTCTCTCAATACTATTTCAGGATCCTCGATACATCTTAAATATGGTCCTGCAAGAGATCGTTTATATAGCATATTATTTAAGATTGTGAATTGAGATACCTTAATCCTGATAGCTTTAGGATTTTCTCCCATATGAATCTCCCCATGTTGCAAGTATCTCATGACTGGTGAGATCCATGATCCTGAATAAGATTGAGCTTCTTCACTAGGGATCACTGCAGTATCCTCTTCTATTTCCATGGCCACCTGATTTTCAATAGCAGGAGCTAGGATATGGATGATGGGGATACTTATATCCTCTGGGATCTTCAAGGATGATCCTAGGTTGGCCAATGCATCAGCTTCTGTGTTTTCCTCCCTTGGTACCTGTGTTAAGCTGAAAGAGACAAAAGAGAGTGCCAATTCTTTGACTATCTCTAAATATTTGGTTAGTTTTTCTCCTTTAGCAACATAGGATCCATTAAAGTGATTGGTGATCAATAATGAGTCTACATATACTTTAAGATATTTCACCCCCATATCCTTAGCAATTTGCAAGCCAACAATTAAGGCTTCATATTCAGCCTCATTGTTAGTTGCTTGGAACTCACAGGCTATGGAGTGGGGTATTATGTCCCCCTGTGGCGATTTTAGTAGTATCCCGAGCCCTGTGCCTTTGACATTTGAGGATCCATCAGTGTGTAGTATCCAAGGATCCTTGGTCTCATCCAGCTGCTGGACTTCCAATTCTGCTTCCTTTTGTAGATCACTACTGAAATCAGCCACAAAGTCAGCTAGTGCTTGGGATTTGATGGCTGTTCTAGGCTCATATCTTATATCATGGGCACTAAGCTTTACTGCCCACTTAGCCATTCTTCCGGACATCTCTGGTTTCCTGAGGACATTCTTGATTGGAAAATTAGTTCTAACAACAATAGTGTGGGTTTCAAAATAATGTCTTAACTTAGTTGATGCCATAATTAATGCGAGAATAAGTTTCTCAAGGTGTGAGTACCTGGATTCTGCATCAAGCAAACTCTTACTTACATAGTAAATAGGATGTTGTGTACCTTCGTGATCCTTAACAAGGACAGCAGTTACAGCGGTTGAGGATACCGCTAGGTATAAGGATAACACATCTCCTTTTCCGGGTTTCATTAATGCTGGTGCTGAGGACATATATTCTTTAAGGGCTTGTAAAGCATTCTCATGCTTTTTATTCCATTCAAATTTCTTGTTTTTCCTTAGGATATCATAAAATTCTTTACATCTTTCTGAGGATTTTGATATGAACCTGTTTAAAGCTGTTATCCTGCCTGTTAGCCTTTGCACATCCTTAGCATTGGCAGGGGATTTGATATTCACCAATGCTTTAATTTGTTCTGGGCTTGCTTCAATGCCCCTCTGAGTTACCATATATCCTAGAAATTTACCTGCTTTAACACCAAAGTGACATTTTGAAGGATTAAGCTTCATGTTATAATTATCAAGGATATCAAATGCTTCCTCCAAGTCCCTTAGGTGATCCTCAGCTTTCTTTGACTTGACTACCATATCATCTATGTATACTTCCATAGTTTGTCCTATTTGATCTTTGAACATCATATTCACCAGCCTTTGATATGTTGCACCTGCATTTCTTAGTCCAAAAGGCATGGCAATATAACAATATAAACCGGTTGGGGTCATAAAGGCTGTATCCTCTTGGTCAGATGGTTCCATCTGAATTTGTTGGAATTCAGATGATGCATCCATAAAGGTTAACAGTTCATGCCCCGCCGTTGCATCCACCATGGAGTCAATGTGGGGTAATGGGAAAGGATCCTTGGGACATGCCTTATTCAGATCAGTGAAATCGACACATACCCTCCACTTTCCGTTTTTCTTTTGGACAACAACCACATTGGCTAACCATTTTGGATATTTTACCTCTCTGATCATACCTGCTCGAAGTAGTCTCTCTACTTCTTCTTGGATAATGGCATTCCTTTCTGGTGCAAACTTCCTCCTTTTTTGATGGATTGGTTTGATAGACCTGTCAATGCCAAGTTTATGAGTGATAATATCCTTAGATATACCTGTCATATCTTCATGTTTCCATGCAAAGGTAGATTTTCTTCTTTTGAGGAAGGATATTATGTCTTCTTTCAACTCGCCAAGGATCCCTGATCCGATATAGATTTTTGTTTCAGGATCACTAGGATCCAAAAGGATTTCGTCCACATCTTGTTCCCTTGCCTCCAAGACACTTCTTGGAGGATACTGTAATTGCTATTGCTCCCTTGGCTTCGAGGTTGGTTTCATGGATGAGGTATAACAATCCTTAGCCTCTTGCTGGTCACTGTCGATCTTGATTATCCCCCATGTGCTAGCGAGTTTCACACATTGATGGTAGGTAGATGGGACTGCTTTCATATCATGTATCAAGGGCCTGCCAAGGATAACATTACAACAAGATAAACAGTCAATGACGCAAAATTTTTGATAATTATGTAATCCTTCCACGTAGATTGGGAGTTTAATGTCCCCCAGAGTTTTCTTCGTTTCTCCACTGAATTCCACAAGCACGGAGGATCTTGGTGTGATGTCTGATTCTGGGATACCCATTTTCTTTAGAACCTCAAGCTGGATAATGTTTACTGAGCTTCCTCCGTCGATAAGGATCCTGCGGACAAAGTGGTTCGAAATAAAGAGAGTAATAACTAAACTATCATGATGAGGATCTTGGATGTTAATGCGATCATCCTCATCAAACGTTATCGTTTTTCCTTCCGAGACACTTGATGTTCGAATAGGTCTTTCTCCATTATCCATTTTTGCTTCCTTTGCATGCCTTTTGGCTGCCGAGAAGGATGTACCACAAAT
This sequence comes from Helianthus annuus, assembly GCF_002127325.2. Taxonomy (NCBI): domain Eukaryota; kingdom Viridiplantae; phylum Streptophyta; class Magnoliopsida; order Asterales; family Asteraceae; genus Helianthus; species Helianthus annuus. The sequence continues at coordinate 109,523,420 of NC_035449.2, read as the reverse complement.
ATCTGATCCTCCGGAAATAAAGTTGATCACTTGTGCATTCGCCGGAGGGGCTGGAGCCTTTTCAGGGATCCTTTCAGGATCCTGAGTCCTTTGCTTTTTTCTTCCCAACAATTCTTTTAGATGCCCCTTGCTTAGCAGATATCCACTTTCTTTTCTTAATGCTATGCATTCTTCAGTTAGATGCCCGAAATCCTCGTGGTATGCACACCACTTTGACTTGTCTTTAGTCCCGGATGGTTTGTCATTCTTTCTGGGCCATCTGGCTTTTTCTCCTAGATTCTACATTGCAAGGATTAGTTCGTGATTGTCAACAGAAAAACAATATTCAGAAATCGGAGGATAATCCTCATCATCCTCTTCTTGGTCAACAGCATGCACGTTCTGGTTGTCATTTCTATGGTAGGATTTGAATTTATTGCTCCTGAAGGAGGATCCTTGCTTCTCCTGTTTTGAGGATCCTACTTGTCTCTCCTGGATCCTCTTGTCATCCTCTAGCCGGATGAACCTGAGAGCCTGAGTTCTTACTTCATCTAAGTTCCTGCACGGTGTCATAACAAGATCATCATAGAACAATGAATCCTTAAGCAGTCCCATTTTGAAGGCCTCAACAGCCGTGGCCATATCCAAGTTAGGAATGTCCAAGGATTCTTTACTGAATTTAGTTATATAATCCCTTAATGATTCATTATGACCTTGAGTTATCCTATATAAATCACTAGTTAATCTTTCAAATTTCCTACTACAAGAGAATTGGTTATTGAATAAGTTAACTAAATTAGCAAATGAAGTGATAGAGTAAGGGGGAAGACTTAGCAGCCATTTAAGAGCTGATCCAGTAAGGGTGGATCCAAATCCTTTACATAGGCATGCTTCCTTTAACTTTTCTGGGATTGGATTGATTTCCATCCTCTCCCTGTATTGTGCTATGTGCTCCTCAGGATCCGTTGTACCATCATACAGCTTCATAGTAGGGATATGGAACCTTTTGGGTACCTCTGCATCACAAATCGGTGGTGCAAAACGAGATACCTTATGGCTTCCATCTGCAATCTCCGGGATAGGCTTGACTACCCCTGGAACACTTGAGATCATATCCTTCAGCTTCTGTAACTCCCTGGCCATAGCATGATTGATACCTGTATCCTGCACGAATCCATGGTTAGTGGTAAGATAATTATTTAAGGTGTTACCTCCCATCGGGTTCAAGTTAGGAACATTGGGTTTGAATCCATATTGCTGGGATTCTGGGATAATGGATGGACCAGTGGAAGCAATGGTCTGCATTGGAATAAAATCTCCTTGATGGACATCTAGGCTTCCTGTTTGCAAATTCTTTAGGGATCCTGGCATCTGGAAGGATCCTGGTATTTGAGACGATCCTGGAACGAAGGAGGATCCTTGAACCTGGGACGATCCTGGAACAGAGGAGGATCCTTGAACCTGGGATGACCCTGGGACAAAGGAGGATCCTTGAACCTGGGATGACCCTGGGACAAAAGAGGATCCTAAGCTCATGAAGGATCCCAAATGCTGGGTGTAGGACCCCGCCGGTTGGAAATATGATCCTGATGCCTGAGTCATTGTTGCTGGGCTGAAATGCACTCCTCTTGATCCACCCATATATTGTATGTCTGGGACCTCTGTTGGCTGAGAAGTAATCATTGGAGTATCAAAATTCAAAGATTTGGGCATTAGTGGGGAATGATCCTCTGCCGTTTTCTTTTGCCTTTTGAGATCTCCGATTTCTCTGAGGATCCTGTCATTAGTTTCATCCTGCTGCTGCATACGATCCCTCATCTGCAAAATCAAAGTAAATATATCACTAGTACTGGGAACAGAAGAAGTTAGAGCAGAAGATGATGGTTTAGAGGAGATAGAAGTTGGTCTCTTCTCAGCATTTTTCTGAGATCCAGCTAGTGGTGGAGGCAAAGGTGGAATGCCAGTAGATGAATTGACTGCCGACATCGCTGTGGATGTATTCTTCAATGATGAAGCCATGTAACTCTTTGAAATGATTTCGAACAAAAGTTTTCTTATGAATGAAGCACCAATGGCCCCACGGTGGGCGCCAAACTGTTTTGGTCAAAAATCACACAAGGATAACGCAACCAAACTCTAAGTAAGTGGGGAATGATGCTTGGTTTATTGAAAAAGTAAAGGATCACTTCAGTATGAAATATGCAAAGACACAATGATTTATACGAGGAAAAAGCCCTTGATCAATGTATGATCTCCGGCATAAAAAACCTCGGGTGATGGCAACTACCGATCACCAACTTCAATATATCAAAATATGGTTACAACTTCGGATGATAATGAGCTGAGTACAAGGATCACTATCGTAATGTGTGTCTAAGCGTGTGAGAATTGTGTTGTGTGTCTTCCGAATGGGGAAGAGTATTTATATATACAAGTGTAAGTGGCCTATTTTAGGTAAAAAGACTAATAATCAGCTCATTACCCCTTTAGAAATAAAAGTAAATCTAGCCTAAATTGTCGCCCTTAAATCATGCCAAGTTTCCATATCCTTTGCAACGTTCATCTCTGATTGAGCGTGTGCCAAAATTTGTAAAGACGCGTCCCTTGATTGTGATGCTAAGAGCGGATCCTGCTAGTCATTCCTGCAAAACAACATTAAAGTTAATGAAAGCAACTGTTAGCATGAGGATCCTATGATGGTCCGTGATCCTGATCCTGGAACTCTGCTGAGGATCACTATCTGCCAAAGAAACAAGGATCACTGGTTAGGATCACATGTAAGGATCATGTATTATAAAAATCCAGCCCTAACACGCACGATGATCCTGGTATAGTTCATGTCTTTAGGACCAGTACCCACTCCAGGGGCTGATAACCTCATCGTACTGGCTATACCCAGGATCCTACGTATAATGGTAGACGTACCATACATCCGTTCCTAAGGTTTCTAACGTTTTCACGTTAGCTAAGGTTTTGGCATTTTCATGTCACTAAGTTTGGATAGTCGCCAGTGAGGGCCATACTCCAGTTTACATACGATCCTTGGGCTTGTCCCCAGTTATCTGTCACACCCCCAAAATCCACCTGCGGAGTATCACCGCTTGGGAGCGTGACTGACCAGGATCAAGCCACCAATCATATCGAACATGTAATTAATATCAAGTATAATAAATGTAAACCAATCATTCAATACGATAGGTGTTCAAAACATAATCATAGTTTGTAAGTATAGCGGAAGCATAAGTACGAAAACCCAAATGTGTAACATAAGTTCAATAAGTTTCAAAACATAATCCATGCTCCACAACGACCTGCTCCTCCCTGTGCAAGCTCCATGTATCTAACGACCTGCAAGGCATGTAACAGAGGATCAACAACTAGTTAAGCGAGTTCACAGTTTAACAGTTCAGTAATAGTATAGCGTGAGTAGTAATATGTTCGTTCGTTATATCATGTATCGTATTGGTTTCCATCGCGGCCTCCCAGGCAGGTATGCGAAGATATTAGAGGGATGTTCATCCCGAGAATTCTAGACTAGGTTTATTTGTATCGCGGCCTACCAGGCAGGTATGCGAAGGTTAGTAAGTTCAGATCGCGGCCTTCCAAAGGCAGGTGTGCGAAGTCAGTCATAATATCGCGGCCAACCCTTGGCAGGTGTGCGAAGATCGGATCAATAAGGGTTACTAGTCTAGTCGTAGTTCAATCAGCGGAGTATGTACCATAGTTCATCAAATCACATCACTACGTTCCAGTATAGATAAGTACCAGTAAATAATCAAATCCCATTCCCACCCTGGGAACCCCATGCCTTGGCTGTGTGAACTCACCTTGGTTTGCTCGGTATGTTATGCTCTAGGGTTTATCAAACGTCTAAGTCCGTTACACACGACCTAGGATATGATGCATATGATACAATGTAAGTGTTTGCATCAAATTAGGGTTTATAAGTCTATGATATCAAGCAGTTGTGATCCGTGTGATATTTGTGTGCGGAATGATATGATTAGGATTGTGCACTCATATAGACTCATGCAGTAATATTCAGTAATACACAGTTTCATGCAAATGTTCCTCATACGGGTTTTTACTTAGCATTGAAAGTATCATCAGTTAACTCAGCTAATTCATCAGCAAACGTCGGATTCATTTATCAGGTAATAAGTTCAGACTTTGCAATTAACATGAAACTCAGACTAGGTTAACATGCATGTGAGTTATCATATTAGATATCACTTGATCTACGAAGGTCGGATTATGCATATTATGTATAAAAGTCGGGCTATAACTATGAGTGATAAAAAGTCGGACCTAACAAGTGAATGTTGGACTAAGTAAGCATAATATACACAGAGATTTGGACCATATCAATTTAAACAAAAACTCGGATCCTTGTTACTTATTTCAAGAAGTTCGGACTTAACAAAATATGTATGAAACTCGGACTAGGGGGGTTTCCCCTTCACAAAAGTCGGACCAAAGGTGGGGGGGGGGGCTCCTTGCTTAAAACTCGGACCCATGCCCTCCCTTTCATTAAACTCGGACCCATGAGAGCCAAGCAAAAACTCTGACAACATGATCTTTAAGAGTTCGGACTAACACCTACCCTAATAAAACTCGGAAGTTAGGGCCACACACAAACTCGGACTCTTATGCTTTTCAAATGTCGGACTCCACCAATCATTAAACTCGGGCATTCATGTTGTCACACACAACCTCGGACAACATGCATAACAAGAACTTCGGACCTATAGCTTCTCATTAAACTCGGACATCCTTATTTAATCACTAAAGGTCGGTCATGCTAGGTTAATCAAAAACTCGGACATCACTTAGGGTTATGAAACTCGGACCCTTAGACATTCAAAAGGTCAGACAAGAGCTTATGCTTAAGAACTCAGACAATATATTCATGCTAAATAACTCGGATCAAGCAACAATTCATGAAACTCAGACAAGCATATACATTCACAAAGCTCTGAGAAATGTTTAAAGTTACAAAACTCTGGCAGTAACAATACGTGAATTCCAAACATCGTACAGCATCAAGGATCATAACAGTTACGTTTCAACAACAACAGTTACGCTTCAAAGATCATACCAAACCCTAGTTCATGATTTTCATAGTGTAAGATCATATCAATCACCCGAGACATAACAACAACCATCATCATAAGAACAATCTATCAAACATACCACTAATCATCCTCATCAATAATTCAGAATCAAATCAAAATCACAGAAGTATCATGTGAGAGCTAGGGTTTACAAATGTTCTAAAAATCAAGAATTTATACAATCAAACAATCAATAAACAATAATCATTTACCTTGTGTTGATTCTAGAGAAAATGTGGAAATCGAAAGTGATGAATAGCTTGTCAATGATGATGTGATGATTGCCAGAGAAAACCAAAGAATGAAAGTACATGCCTTGTTTCTTGTGTGAAGTTTAGTGAATGATTTAGGGAAGAGATTAGGGTTAAGTATGGTTTAATTTTCACTAATTTCACTAGACACCCTGAATTTCTATATTTTACACAAGTACACCATCCCCTAACAATTTCACAATTCCACCACCAGGTTCATACATTTACCAATTTCACCATTAATAAACAATCATGCACAAACACACAATTAAAACATATATAATTCCATGGCAATCAATTGTGCAAGTAAACAACTAAATAATACAAGAACGTGCAATAAATGCGAAATAGAATCTTGGAAATTCGAGTTGTCACATTATCCCCAACTTAAAAGAAATTTCGTCCCGAAATTTGGTACGCACTCACTAAGGAGGCTAGGTAAGCTGTATTGTTCACTGGTTTTCCTGGGGTGTCACATCATCCCCCCGTTGATTTGGAATTTCGTCCCGAAATTCAGTAGTAGTAGCTTCAGCCTCAGTAGTGGTTGCATTGGTTTCGAATAACTGGGGGTACTTTTCTTTCATTTGGTCTTTGCGTTCCCAGGTGTACTCTGGGCCACGTCGGGAGTTCCAACGAACTCGAACAAGAGGGATTCTCTTGTGTTTGAGGACCTTAACATCCCGTCCGTGATTTCAACTGGTTCCTCGACGAACTGCAACCGCTCGTCGATAGTGAGTTCCTTAAAAGGAACTATGAGGGTCTCATCTGACAGGCACTTCTTCAGATTCGACACGTGAAATACATTGTGAACTGCACCGAGTTCAGCTGGTAGGTTCAATCTGTAGGCTACTGGGCCTATTCTTTCAGTGATTTCGAACGGTCCAACATACCGTGGATTGAGTTTGCCTCATTTACCAAATCGAACCACACCCCTTCCAGGGTGAGACTTTAAGTAAAACCCGGTCCCCGACCTGAAATTCCAATGGCCTCTTACGCTTATCCGCGTAGGCTTTCTGACGGTCGCGTGCTGCCGCCATGCGTTGTCGTATCTGTGCAATCTTTTCTGTGGCGTCCACTACCATCTCTGGACCCGTGATCTGACTATCCCCCACCTCTGCCCAACAGAGAGGTGACCGGCATTTACGTCCGTACAATGCCTCGAATGGAGCGGCTTGTATGCTGGTGTGATAATTGTTATTGTATGAGAACTCCAACAAAGGGAGATGTTTTTCCCAGCCGTTGCCGAAATCGGTAACGCATGCCCTAGGCATGTCTTCAAGTGTTTGAATCGTTCGCTCAGACCGCCCATCCGTCTGAGGATGATTTGCTGTGCTCATGTCTAACCGCGAGCCGAAAGATTTATGCATCGCTTGCCATAGCTCTGACGTGAATCGTGCATCCCGATCCGAAACGCTGGAGATGGGCACCCCGTGCCTCGAAACAACTTCCTTAAGATAGATGTCTGCAAGAGTGGAGAACTTATCCGTTTCCTTTATAGCCAGGAAGTGTGCAGACTTGGTGAGTCGATCCACGATCACCCATATAGTATCATTCCCACGCTGGGGTCTGGGTAGGCCTGTAACAAAATCCATGGAAATCTCTTCCCATTTCCACTGTGGTATCCTGGGTTGCTGAAGCAGGCCTGCGGGTTTCTGATATTCAACCTTGACTCTGGCACAGGTTAAGCATTTGCCAACAGAGGTGGCGATGTGGGCCTTCATGCTAGGCCACCAATAAGTAGTTCTGATGTCGTGGTACATTTTGTCCGACCCTGGATGCACCGAGTAGCGAGACTTGTGTGCTTCGTCCATCACAAGCTCTCGTAAACCGCCATAAAGTGGGACCCAAATACGGCCCGTTACATAGTAGGCGCCGTCTTCCTTTTGTTCCATTCGTTGCCTTGAACCGCGTAAGGCTCTAGCCATGACGTTTTCGGGTTTCAATGCTTCTATCTGAGCAGCTCGTATCTGTGCAGGAAGACTGGACTGAATAGTAAGCTGTAGCGCTCGCACGCGCTTAGGTAGAGTGTCTTTCCGACTGAGGGCGTCAGCCACAACATTGGCCTTGCCTGGATGATACTTGATGGCGCATTCGTAGTCGTTCAGAAGTTCAACCCATCTCTGTTGACGCATGTTCAAATCCTTTTGCTTAAGAATATGCTCGAGACTCCTGTGATCGGTGTAAATCGTGCACCTGGTACCGTACAGGTAGTGTCGCCATATCTTAAGCGCGAAAACAACAGCTCCCAGCTCTAAATCGTGCGTCGCGTAGTTCCGTTCATGTATCTTAAGTTGGCGCGAAGCGTAAGCAATAACCTTATCCCGTTGCATCAATACGCAACCAAGACCCTGTATCGATGCGTCACAATAAACCACGAAGTCATCTGTGCCCTCCGGCAGTGAGAGAATAGGTGCGCTGCAAAGCCTATCCTTCAAGTACTGAAAAGCGGTTTCCTGGGAATCTCCCCAACGGTAGGTGACACCTTTCTGTGTCAGCATAGTAAGCGGATGCGCGATCTTCGAAAAGTCTTTAATGAATCGCCTGTAGTAACCCGCCAAACCCAAGAATTGGCGTATTTCTGTCGGAGTACGCGGTGCAGGCCAGTTCTTGATCGAATCCACCTTGGATGGATCGACGTGAATCCCATCCCTGTTCACCACATGGCCTAAGAAGTGGACTTCACGTAGCCAGAAGTCGCATTTTGAAAACTTTGCGTACAGTTGCTCCTTTCGAAGAAGTTCCAAGATAAGACGTAAGTGCTGCTCGTGCTCCTCCTGACTCTTGGAGTAGATCAGAATGTCGTCGATGAAGACAATGACGAACTTGTCAAGATAGGGTTTGCACACCCTGTTCATAAGGTCCATAAATACGGCAGGTGCGCTCAATAATATCAAACCATCCATCATATCAAACATAAAGTATAGTAGTTAAAATAATTCATAAAACCCAATACAATTGATGTTCAAACCAAATTTTGTTTGAGTAGCGGAACCATAATAATGAAAACCCAAAATAAGTTATAAGTTCAAATATCGTTCATTGCGTCTCCTCGTCCTAACATGAAAACTCGACCTCTTGCCTCGTTGCCATTGTTGTTGTTGTTTCCCCCATTGTTGTTGTTGTTCCCGTTGCCCGGGTTATTGTCGTGGTTCTGATTCTGGTTCAACTGAGGACAATCGCGTTTGTAATGACCTTCTGCCCCACACTGGAAACATCCCCGGTTTCCACGCTGTGGTTGCTGCTGCTGGTTCTGTGGAGCTGGCGGTGGGAGTTGCTGGTTCTGATTTGCTGGCCGAGAGCTTCTACAATCCTTAGCCTCATGACCCATCTTGAGGCATCTTTGACAACGTTCCCTGCGACATCTTCCGCTGTTGTGTCTGTTGCACTTATTACACAGTGGGTGAATTCCCCGATATCCACCCTGCCCCTGACTGCCAGATGATTGCTGACTCGAATTCTGGTAGTCATTTGTCTTGCGCTGCTGAGACTGAACGGAAACTGATCCCTTGCTGGAATCCCCCTCCCATTTTCTCAGTGGGAGAATCCTTGATGATCCCTTGACCCTTCAAGGGACTGTTCCTCTTAGGATCCTTATGCGGGGAGTTCCGGAGCAACATCTTCACAGAAGGATGGAAGGAAGAAGAAAAACAGAGTAAGAGAAGGAAGAAAGAGGAAAAGAGATACCTGATTGATCTTCGGACGAGAATATAAAGGGAGTCTCTCTTGAATTTAAATGCAAATTGATCCTATCTCTAACTCCTATTTATAATGATGATTTGCAGGGTTGTCACTTCTGTGACGTAAGGTTTCCAACGGCTAGTCCGTCTCCAACGGCTAGTTATCCGTTAACTTGTTGCGGATAAGATCAAACAAAATACAACTTGTTTATTTACAATATTACTCCTTATATATTGGGGGCAATTGTTAGGGCTGGATTTTTATGAGTTATGATCCTTACACGTGATCCTAACCTGTGATCCTTGTTTCTTTGGCAGATAGTGATCCTCAGAAGAGTTCCAGGATCAGGATCACGGACCATCCTAGGGATCCTCATACTAACGGTTGTTCTCTTTCGATTTAATGTTATCTTGCAGGAATTTCGAGTAGGATCCGCTCTTTGCAACATAAACAAGGAACTCGTCACGACAACTTTGGCATATGCATAATCAAAGATGGACGTTGTGGACGATATGGAAACTCAGCATAATTTAAGGGCGATAATTTAGGCTAGATTTACTTCTATTCCTAAAGGGGTAACGAGCTAATAGTTAGGTTATTTACCTAAAATACGACCACACACACTTGTATAAGTAGCACTCTTCCACATTTGGAAGACACAACACATTTCTCGCACGCTTTGACACACGATACTATAGTGATCCTTGTACTTAGCTCGTTACCATCCGAAGTTGTAAAAATATTGTTTGATATATTGAAGCTTGGTGATCGGTAGTTTCCGTCACCCGAGGTTTTTTATGCCGGAGATCATTCATTGATCTAGGGCATTTTCCTCGTATAAATCCTTGTGTCACTTGCGTATTTTACATTTAAGTGATCCTTCACTTTGTTCATCATACCAAGCATCATTCCCCATTTACATAAAGTTTGGTTGCATTATCCTTGTGTGATTTTTGACCAAAACACCCATATGCTTAGCAATTTGTAAGCCAGCGATTAAGGCTTCATATTCAGCCTCATTATTAGTGGCTTGGAACTCACAAGCTATGGAACGGGGTATTATGTCCCCCCTGTGGCTATTTTAGTAGTATACCAAGCCCTGTGCCTTTGACATTTGAGGATCCATCAGTATGTAGTATCCAAGGATCCTTGGTCTCATCCAGCTGCTGGACCTCCAATTCGGCTTCCTTTTGTAGATCACTACTGAAATCAGCCACAAAGTCTGCTAATGCTTGAGATTTGATGGCTGTTCTGGGCTCATATCTTATATCATGGGCACTAAGCTTTACTGCCCACTTAGCCATTCTTCCGGACATCTCTTGTTTCATAATAGACAGGATATTGTGTACCTTCATGATCCTTAACAAGGACTACACTTACTGCTTTTGAGGATACCGCAAGGTATAAGGATAACACATCTCCTTTTTCTGGTTTCATCAATGCTGGTGTTGAGGACATTCTTCCGGACATCTCTGGTTTCCTGAGGACATTCTTAATTGGGAAATTAGTTCTAACAATAATAACATGGGTTTCAAAATAATGTCTTAGTTTAGTGGATGCTATAATCAGTGCAAGGATAAGTTTTTCAAGGTGTGAATACCTGGATTCAGCATCAAGTAAACTCTTACTTACATAATAGACAGGATATTGTGTACCTTCATGATCCTTAACAAGGACTGCACTTACTGCTTTTGAGGATACCGCAAGGTATAAGGATAACACATCTCCTTTTTCTGGCTTCATCAATGCTGGGGCTGAGGACATGTATTCTTTTAGGGCTTGTAAAGCATTCTCATGCTTTTCAGTCCATTCGAATTTCTTGTTCTTTCTTAGGATATCATAGAATTCTTTACATCTTTCTGAGGATTTGGATATGAATCTGTTTAGGGCTGCTATCCTGCCTGTTAGCCGTTGCACATCCTTAATGTTGGCAGGGGATTTGATATTCACCAATGCTTTGATTTGTTCCGGGATTGCTTCAATGCCCCTCAGAGTTACCATATATCCTAGCCGTTGCAAACTTTTTAGGGATCCTGGCATCTGTAAGGATCCTGGTATCTGGGATGATCCTGGAACGAAGGAAGATCCTTGAACCTGGGATGATCCTGGAACAAAGGAGGGTCCTTGAACCTGGGATGATCCTAGAACAAAGGAGGGTCCTTGAACCTGGGATGATCCTGGAACAAAGGAGGATCCTTGGCCCTGAAATGATCCTGGAACAAAGTAGGATCCTTGAAGCTGCTGTGCCCCCGGATAGGTTCCCGGATTCATGAAGGATCCCATGTATTGAGGATAGGATCCTATTGGCTGAAAATGTGAATCTGATGTCTGAGTCATTGCTGCCGAGTTGAGACGTGATTCTCTTGACTCCCCTATGATTTGCACGTCGGGGATCCCTGATGGCTGGGAAGTGATCATTGGAGTATCGAAGCTCAAGGATTTGGGCATCAGTGGGGAATGATCCTCTGCCGCTTTCTTTTGTCTTTTGAGGTCTCCAATTTCCCTGAGGATCCTGTCATTAGTCTCATCCTGTCGCTGCATACGATCCTTCATCTGCAAAATTAAAGCAAATACATCACTAGTACTGGGAATAGAAGAATTCATAGCAGAAGAAGATAAAGGTTTAGAGAAAGTGGGAGTTGATCTTTTCTCAGTATTTTTCTGAGATCCTGCAGGTGGAGGAGGCAAAGTGATCTGTGATGAGGTGACTGCAGACATCGCCGTGGACGTGTTCTTCAATGATGAAGCCATGTAACTCTTTGAAATGATTTCGAACAAAAAGATTTTCTTATGAATGAAGCACCAATTGCCCCACGGTGGGCGCCAAACTGTTTTGGTCAAAAATCACACAAGGATAATGTAACCAAACTTTATGAAAACGGGGTATGATGCTTGGTTAATTATGAAAGTAAAGGATCACTTCTGTGATAAAGATGCAAAGACACAATGATTTATACGAGGAAAAAGCCCTTGATCAATGAATGATCTCCGGCATAAAAAACCTCGGGTGATGGCAACTACCGATCACCAACTTCAATATAACAAAAATATGATTACAACTTTGGATGATAATGAGCTGAGTACAAGGATCACTATTGCTTTTGGTGTCTAAGTGTGTGAGAGTTGCGTTGTATGTCGTGTGTCCTTCCGAATGAGGAAGAATGGTATATATATATGTGTAGGTGACCTATTTTAGGTAGCTAAACTATTATTCAGCTCATTACCCCTTTAGAAATGAGATACAATCTAGCCTAAATAGCCGCCCATAAATCAAGCCTAGTTTCCATATCCTGTGCAACGTCTTTCTTCCATTAAGCTCTTGCCATATTTGTGAAGACGCGTCCCTGGATCATGATGTCTAGAGCATATCCTGCTAGATGTTCCTGCAAAACAATATTGTATTGAGCGGAAGTAGCCGTTAGTATAAGGATCACTATAATGTCCCATGATCCTGATCCTGAAGTCCTCCTGAGGATCACTGTCTGCCAAAGGAACAAGGATCACTGGTTAGGATCACTTATAAGGATCACGTATAATAAAAATCCAGCCCTAACAATTGCCCCCAAAATATAAGGAGTTAATTGTAAATAGACGAGTTATATTTTGTTTCGATCTTATCTCTAACGAGCGACTCCGAATAACTAGCCGTTACAAATGGACTAGCCGTTGTGATCATTACTTCATAGATGTGACAATCCCTGCAAATCATGATTATAAATAGGAGATAGGGTTAGGATCGTTCTGCATTTAAATTCGAGATATCTTCCCTTTATAATCGCTACCGAAGACTGATCAGGTATCCTCTTCTTCTCTCTTTCCCTCCTTCCTTCTCTTTGCTCTGTTTTTTCTGCTCCGTCTCTGTTTCTGTTCCGTCACAAACATGTTGCTCCGGAATTCTCCACACAAGGATTCCAAGAAGGATAGTCCCCTGAAAAGCCAAGGGATCATTAAGGATTCTCCTACGGAGAGATGTTGCTTTACCGATACTCATGTAGATATGATTCGTCATTGCTTTCCGGCGGATGCCGTCTTCAAATCCTTCACATCCACTGCCTTGAGTGATTTTATTTCAGACACCTGGGTGATCTTTCCTGCAACTCCATTTATCATAGGATATTCGTATCCTTTTCCGGCCTTCACCCAATCTTTCTTTTCTCTGACCGGCATATCTTATATCCAAGCTATGCCGATGATCTGGAGGGTCTTGTATACCTTCGAGAGGATCATCGAGCAGGAGGGGATTGATTTAGGGATGGCAGAGCTGGCCGCACTTTATGATCTTACCACGTTTGGTTCTCATCGATATTTGTTGAAACGGAAGGCCGGGGAGGATCATCCTGTTTTGAAAGTTACCAAAAATGACACAAATTGGAAGCGTCGTTTTTTCTTCGTGAGAAGGGATTCCCTCCCTAATGGGAATGATCTGCCCAAGGAGTGGGCCACTCATGGTAGGGTAGAGGATCCTCGAAGGATCACTATCAGTCCTGTCTCATTTGATGAAGATCACTAATGTCTTTTTTCCTTTGCAGCTATTTCCATCGCTCATCTCGAGTTAACCCCTGCTGCAAGAGAAAGAGTTTTAGCTTTTAAAAGGCTTAATCCTGAGGTCAGAAGTTTTCAAGTCACCATCCGAGATTCACAAGAAGTATCCTCCGCATCTGCCACAATGTCAAGTAAGTATCCTTACCAAAAAGTAAGTTCTAGGCAAAAAATATTAAATTAGTTAGGAGACTTATCTTGTTTTGATTGTGTAGGTGCTGGGAAATCCGCTAAGTCTGCCAAATCTGCCTCCTTGTTTGGGATTGATGATCTTGCCAAGGTCACGTCTTCGAAGAAGAAGACTTCTGTTGCTAGTCCTTCTGCTTCAGCCCCTAAATTACCCATTAGGGGTAAGGGAAAGAAGAGGAAAGTTTCTGAGGATCTTCAAGGATTTCCCCTGATTCGCCAGCAGTTTCTTGATTCTGTCAACGAGGTTAGGATCACTGCCCCTGTTGGTTATCTTGATGGTTTTTGAGGATCACCCGTGTCTGACGTTATATCCTGTTGTTTTTGCAGAAACTTACTGAAATAGAATCTTATGTTAGCCACGTTGAAGATCAGGATCGCCAGATTGCCGACCTTCATGAAAGGGGTGTGCTGAAGGATCTCAAGATCACTGATCTTGAGAAGGAGATCCGGGCTGTTAAGGATGAGGCTGTCAAAGCATTGATCAAGTTCGATTATGAGAAGCATGACATTACTCAGGACGCTAAAGTCTCTGCCGCGATAGCTATGTACAAGATACAACTGCAGATGGCTACGGAGGCTCAGGATCCTTCCTTTGACAAGAGCACATGGGATGTTGAAGGCTGGAAGGCAAGGCTAGCAGAATTGGAAGATGACGATGATGCTGAGGATATCCCAATGCTGGAGGGAGGTGATGCTGACAAGGATCAAGGTGGAGATGCTGGTGGAGATGGAGCAGCGAAGGAGTAGGCTGCATGATTGGGCGATGATGGATATTGTTGACTAGGCCGGTGCCCAATTTTTTTTTTTAGGTTTGGTAGTGGTTTGTGGTAGTGGTATTTGGAACAATTATGGTTTGTAATCTCTTGAACAATAGTTTTTAGGGTTAAGGATCCTGGATCCTTTGAACAATAGGTAGGATTACAAAAGGTGGAGGGATCCTCTGTTTGGGGGATGAAGCCTTTGTGATCCTGCCGCTTTTTATTTCCTGCAAAATGCTAAGACCGCATAGACAATGGACACCCTTTGCCAACCCATGTGGACGGGTCACGTTTTGCTGGTAGAAATGTGGGTTGGCAATTTTGACAACTTTTTTTGAAAGGGTTAAAGATCCTTTTGTTAATAATATAACTTTAATCTTTCTGGCTTATCTTGTGTTGTTATCCTTTAGTTATCTTCTTATTTCTCAATCTTTTGTAGTATATTTGCTAAGGTGACAAGAGTTAAAAATATGTTTAATAAACTTAGGATATGATCCTAGATCAAATATCCTCATATTGAAAGTTTTCAAAGTATTTTAGTTCAAGGATCATAGGTTTGGTTGTCAAAGTATAAGGGTCGGTTAGGATAATGAATATAATCAAAATAGTCAAGGATCATACCTGAGGACCCAAGTTAGGATCCTTACCTTCAATCAAGACAATCATAGATAAGACTTTGATAGTTAATAAGGATTAAGGATCCTTATATGTTTAGACATCCAAAACCTGAAAAGTGAGATATAACTTGGGACTAAGCCAATGTAAAAGATAAATTAGTAACTGGGGACATGCCCAAAGGATAACTGGGGATGATCCCGGGGGATCACTGGGGACAAAACCCAAAGGATAACTGGGGACAAGCCCAAAGAATCGTATGTAAACTGGAGTATGGCCCTTTTCTGGCGACTATCCAAACTTAGTGACATGAAAATGTCAAAACCTTAGCTAACGTGAAAACGTTAGAAACCTTAGGAACGGATGTATGGTACGTCTACCATTATACGTAGGATCCTAAATATAGCCAGTACGATGAGGTTGTCAGCCCCGAAAGTGGGTACTGGTCCCAAAGACGTGAACTATACCAGGATCATCGTGCGCTGCTGGCGGAAACTGGGGATAATCCCAAGGATAACTGGGGTTGGACCCAAGGATCTGTGGTGCTTTTGGAGATCTTTGACGATTTGCTGAAGATACCTGTGTGACAACTCAAATTTCCAAGATTCGATTTCGTATTTATTGCACGATCATGTATTGACTAGTCGTTTATTTGCACATTTGGTTGCCGTGAAATTATATACGTTTTGATTGTTTGATTGTGCATAGTTGTTTGTTATTTGTGAAACTTGTCAAATGTGTAAACTTGGTGGTGGAACTATGAAACAGTTATGAGATTGTGTGCATTTGTAAATTATAATACTTAGGGATGTAGATGGTAATTAGTGAAATCCTAATTACTTAACCCTAATCTCATTTCTCTAATCATTTGCACACAAAACTAAATCACGTACTTGCAACTCTCTAATCCCCTAGCAATCATCATCACCCTCATCATTGGCAAGAAAATCATCACTTTTGATTCCTCTTTCTCTAGAATCATTCAAGGTAATTGTTAATGATTTGTGCTTGATTGTTTATTGATTTCTTGATTCTTGTGTTCATGGAAAACCCTAGTTTCTCATGTGATATTCTGTGATTTAATCCTGGATAGTTGGGATTACAATGATGATTAGATGCATGCTTGATAGGTATCATTGTGATAATTGTTGTGGTTTAACAATCGATCGAATAAACTTGTTTGCCGTCAATACGATTGGAATTAGGGTTTGTTTGAATGATATACGTAACTGTTCTGATCATATGAATACTGTGCAAGTTGAAATTCACGTATGTAACTGTCTGAGTTCAAGTGTTATTGGTCTGAGGTTATTAAGAGACTTGATGTCCGAATTTAAATGAATTAGAGAGGACCGAGTTTAATAAATCCCTCATGGTCCGAGTTTAAATTAATCAATTGGTCCGAACTTGTTTATGAGATGGGTTGTCCGAGTTTAAAGTGGACCACCCTTATCCGACTTTAATCAAATTGAAGGCTTGCCCGACTTTAATCAATTTACTTGGACCGAGTATAAGGGCTGACTTATGTAGACCGAGTATAATTTGTATAAATGGTCCGAACATAATGTTTAACTAATTGGTCCGAGTATAATTTGTATGATTGGTCCGAACATAATGTTTAATGGATTGGTCCGAATATAATCAGCATAGTTTGTCCGAGTATAATTGGATCTTTGGTCCGAGTTTATCAAGCTCAATTGGTCCGAGTTTATGAAGGCTATTGGACCGAGTTTATTAGGTTCAATTGGTCCGAGTTTTTATTAAAATCAAATGTGGACCGAGTTTGTTATTATATGGTGGCCCGAGTTTAATATGATGATGTTGGGCCCGAGTTTAATGAATGTATCAAGGGTCCGAGCTTGTGTGTGTAACATGATAGTCTGAGTTTATTGTATGATTACATGTGCTATCTGAGTTTTGAACAGGGGAGACCCCCCCCCATACTTGTCTGAGTCTTTGTGAGATGCATGATCCTGCATATATTCATATGAATTACGTGAATTGTATGAAGGGTAACTGTTACGTGATACCTGATTGACACATGATATTGACCATCAAGCACTATGTGACATTAGATTGCATGCGTATCATGTCGAACATGAACTGATTTGTTATACGTGCATACAATAGGACTTGATTAATTACTTGTGAGTGCAAAATCTAGCATACCGAGCAAACCAAGGTGAGTTCACACTCCTACTAAGGCATGGGATTCCCGGGTCGTGGGAATGGGATAAAGATTACAATTGACTAAGAACGTACATATGCTTTCCTAGACTATCACCTACCATGGTCCTCGGATGTCAGGACGGTTCCGTAGGTTAGGATAACACCTACGTGGTCATATGCCATTATTGCCTCGGATGTCGGGCACGCACGTAAAACCTACGTGTACGCATTACTTCTATCCTCGGTACAAAGGATGGTTCCGTAGGTTAGGATAACACCTACGTGGTCATATGCCAATTACTGCCTCGGATGTCAGGCACGCACGTAAAACCTACGTGTACGCATTACTTACTTCTATCCTCGGTTGTGAAGGATACGTGCGTAAAACCTACGCACACCCCATACGCGCTACTGTTCTCGGACGAAGAACAGGGATGATACGAGTAGTTGATACGAATAGTCTAGTGGTCACATAACATGGGAAGCCCTCACCTGTATAACTTACTATTGGCCCAGTAGAGCCACCCGTTACTTACTGTTACGCATTTACTTACTGTGAACTCGCTCAACTAGTTTGTTGATCATTCTGTTACATGCCTTGCAGATCGTTAGGTACTTGGAGCTTGCACTGGAGAAGCGGGTCGTTGTGGACAAGGATCGTGGTTTCTACGTTGGACTATTATGACATTTAAAACTATTAACTATTGTTGGATTATTTACTATGCTTCCGCTACACTTTGAAACTATGGTTATGTTTTGAACACCTATCGTATTGGATGGATGGTTTACATTTATTTTACTTAATATTAATTACATGTTCAATATGATTGGTGGCTTGATCCTGGTCAGTCACGCTCCCAAGCGGTGATACTCCGCAGGTGGATTTTGGGGGTGTGACAGATTGGTATCAGAGCCATTGGTTATAGAGAACTTGGTTTTAATATGGAAAAACGTTTTTATTAAAACCAGACTATAACCAGAACAGTGCTCTCAACGATCCACAACGACGCTTCGCTCCACGTGCAAGACTCGACATCCTAGGTAATAAGGTTTATGTTTGTTACCTGCTTGCTAGAACTGCATAGAACTTTGCTCGTAGTATGCTTACATTACTTTGCTCACAACTTGTTATTGCTTGAGAACACATACGTGCTTACACTCTTCTGTCATCGCACTATTCGTGAACCATTCTTACTTATGCTACCTTTACTGTTCGATCATGTCTGGACGTGTTGACATGACTCAAGCCCAGTTGACGGCTCTCATTAACGAACAAGTTGCTGCGGCACTTGCAGCCGCACAAGCAGGAGGTATAACCTGCTATTCCAGACCTATTCTAGGATGTTAGATCCTACTCTCGTGACCCAACTCTCGCGCTTAACCTTGACCTATCTTTCTCGCGCAACGGGTCAGAACGCATAGCAACATGCCTGCACATTCAAGAACTTCATGGACTGTCGTCCAAACACATTCAGTGGCCCAGAAGGAGCAGTTGGACTACTCCATTGGTTTGGGAAGCTCGAGTCGGTATTCGAGATGTGTGAATGCCCTGAGGCTCGCAGGGTCAAGTACGCCACTGGTACTTTGGAAGAAATCGCGCTAATCTGGTGGAACGCGCAAGTACGGATACTAGGGTTGGCAACTGCTAACGCCACCCCATGAAACGAATTCAAAGAACGCATTAAAAGGGAACACTGCACACGTTATGACATCCACAAGTTGGAAGTGGAGCTTTACCATTTGAAAATGACGGGGTCAGGAATTGATGCTTATACGAAACGGACGAACGAATTGGCCATCTTGTGTCCAACCATGGTGGACCCTCCAAGCAAGTGTATCGAATTGTACCTCAAGGGTCTAGCCTCAGAGATTCAGAGCCATGATACATCGGCTAACCTCGACAATATCCAAGACATTCAGCGTCTTGCTCATCGCCTCACGGACCAGGCAGTGGAACAGAACAGGCTGCCTAGTTGTATCATCCCTATTACTATCGCTACCACTTCTGCTACCACTTCCAGCAAGGGTTCGGCTACCGTTCAGTCTCAAGCATAGCAGCAGCGCAAGAATAGTGATCACCAGAGCACAGCAGAAGCTAAGGATTCAGGAGTCCACGACCTGCAAATCGGAATCGCCGGCAGCAACAGCCAGCAGAAATCCTATGCAAAGAAAAGATTGTTCGCATTCCTCATTCGGGTCAAGAACCTCTCGAAGTTCAAGGCGACAAGAGTGGTGCTATGGTTAGCATCACCTCTTTCTGGAAGGCTCAGAAATGTTTGCGGAAGGGCCACACCGCAATTTTGGCTCTAGTTACTGACGCATCAGCAAAGGAAAAGAAGCTGGAGGATATCCTAGTTGTACGTGACTTCCCTCAGGTGCTTCCTGAAGATTTACCTGGTTTACCTCCTCATCGTCAAGTCGAGTTTCAGATTGAGTTAGCTCCTGGAGCAGCACCAATAGCCCGCGCACCGTATCGTTTAGCTCCAACCGAACTGGAAGAACTGTCGAAGCAGCTGCAAGAGCTCTTGGAAAAGGGCTTTATTCGTCCAAGCTCATCGCCTTGTGGAGCTCCAGTACTCTTCGTGAAAAAGAAAGACGGTACGTTCAGGATGTGCATCGACTACCGTGAACTCAACAAGGTAACGGTGAAGAACCGTTATCCTCTTCCGCGCATAGATGACTTATTCGACCAGTTGCAAGGGTCGTGCTACTATTCGAAGATAGATTTGAGGTCGGGGTACCATCAGCTGAGAGTCCGGGATGAGGACGTCTCCAAAACCGCTTTCAGAACACGTTACGGTCACTACGAGTTTCTTGTCATGCCATTTGGGCTTACAAACGCGCCTGCAGTCTTCATGGATCTTATGAACAGGGTGTGCAAACCTTATCTTGACAAGTTCGTCATTGTTTTCATCGACGACATTCTGATTTACTCCAAGAGTCAGGAGGAACACGAGCAGCATCTTCGCCTTATTTTGGAACTCCTTCGGAAGGAACAGTTGTACGCCAAGCTTTCTAAATGCGACTTCTGGCTTCGTGAAGTCCACTTCTTAGGCCATGTGGTGAACAAGGATGGGATTCATGTCGATCCATCCAAGGTTGATTCGATCAGGAATTGGCCAGCACCGCGTACACCAACAGAAATACGCCAATTTTTGGGTTTGGCAGGGTACTACAGGCGGTTTATCAAAGACTTCTCCAAGATCGCGCAGCCACTTACTATGCTAACACAGAAAGGTGTCGTTTACAGATGGGGTAATACGCAAGAGACCGCTTTTCAGTACTTAAAGGATAGGCTGTGCAGCGCACCTATTCTCTCACTGCCCGAGGGCACGGATGACTTCGTGGTTTATTGTGACGCATCAATACAGGGGCTTGGTTGTGTATTGATGCAGCGTGATAAAGTTATTGCCTACGCTTCGCGGCAACTCAAGATTCATGAACGGAACTACACGACGCACGATTTAGAGCTGGGAGCTGTGGTTTTTGCACTTAAGATATGGCGACACTACCTGTACGGTACCAAGTGCACAATTTACACCGATCACAGGAGTCTCGAGCATATCTTCAAGCAGAAGGAATTAAATATGCGTCAACGACGATGGGTCGAACTGCTTAATGATTACGAATGCGCTATCAAGTATCACCCAGGCAAGGCCAATGTTGTGGCTGACGCCCTCAGTCGGAAAGACACTCTACCGAAGCGCGTGCGAGCGCTACAGCTCACTATTCAGTCTAGCCTTCCTTCTCAGATACGAGCTGCTCAGATGGAAGCTCTGAAACCCGAAAACGTTACAGCTGAAGCCTTACGAGGTTCAAGGCAACAAATGGAACAAAAGGAAGACGGCGCCTACTATGTAACGGGGCGTATTTGGGTCCCACTTTATGGCGGACTACGAGAGCTTGTGATGGACGAAGCGCACAAGTCTCGCTACTCGGTACACCCAGGTGCGGATAAAATGTACCACGATATCAAAACAACATACTGGTGGCCGAGTATGAAAGCCCACATCGCCACCTATGTTGGCAAGTGCTTGACCTGTGCGAGGGTCAAGGTTGAATATCAGAAACCAGCAGGTCTACTGCAACAACCCAAGATACCACAGTGGAAATGGGAAGAAATTTCCATGGATTTCGTTACGGGCTTACCTAGATCCCAGCGTGGGAATGACACTATTTGGGTGATCATTGATCGACTCACAAAGTCTGCTCACTTCTTGGCTATCAAAGAAACGGATAAGTTTTCTACCTTAGCAGACATTTACTTGAAAGAAGTTGTTTCAAGGCACGGGGTGCCCATTTCTATCATTTCAGATCGCGATGCACGATTTACGTCAGAGCTATGGCAAGCGATGCACAAATCCTTCGGCTCACGATTAGACATGAGCACAGCATATCATCCTCAGACGGATGGGCAGTCTGAGCGAACTATCCAAACTCTAGAAGACATGCTTCGAGCGTGTGTTATCGATTTCGGCAACGGCTGGGAAAAGCACCTCCCTTTGGTGGAGTTTTCATACAATAATAGCTATCATACCAGCATTCAAGCCGCTCCATTCGAGGCATTGTACGGACGTAAATGCCGGTCACCTCTCTGTTGGGCAGAGGTGGGGGATAGTCAGATTACGGGTCCAGAGATTGTAGTAGAC
Organism: Helianthus annuus; assembly: GCF_002127325.2. Lineage (NCBI taxonomy): Eukaryota > Viridiplantae > Streptophyta > Magnoliopsida > Asterales > Asteraceae > Helianthus > Helianthus annuus. The sequence continues at coordinate 109,501,479 of NC_035449.2, read as the reverse complement.
GCCACAGAAAAGATTGCACAGATACGACAACGCATGGCGGCAGCACGCGACCGTCAGAAAGCCTACGCGGATAAGCGTAAGAGACCATTGGAATTTCAGGTCGGGGACCGGGTTTTACTTAAAGTCTCACCCTGGAAGGGTGTGGTTCGATTTGGTAAACGAGGCAAATTAAATCCGCGGTATGTCGGACCGTTCGAGATCATTGAGAAAATTGGCAAAGTGGCCTACAAACTGAACCTACCAGCTGAACTCGGTGCAGTTCACAATGTATTTCACGTGTCGAATCTGAAGAAATGCCTATCAGATGAGACCCTCATAGTTCCTTTTAAGGAACTCACTATCGATGAGCGGTTGCAGTTCGTCGAGGAACCAGTTGAAATCACGGACCGGGATGTTAAGGTCCTCAAGCACAAGAGAATCCCTCTTGTTCGAGTTCGTTGGAACTCCTAGCGTGGCCCAGAGTATACCTGGGAACGCGAAGACCAGATGAAAGAAAAGTACCCCCAGTTATTCGAAACCAATGCATCCACTACTGAGGCTGAAGCTACTACTACTGAATTTCGGGACGAAATTCCAAATCAACGGGGGGATGATGTGACACCCCAGGAAAACCAGTGAACGATGTAACTTACCTAGCTTCCTCAGTGAGTGCGTACCAAATTTCGGGACGAAATTTCTTTTAAGTTGGGGATAATGTGACAACTCAAATTTCCAAGATTCGATTTCGTATTTATTGCACGATCATGTATTGACTAGTCGTTTATTTGCACATTTGGTTGCCATGAAATTATATACGTTTTGATTGTTTGATTGTGCATAGTTGTTTGTTATTTGTGAAACTTGTCAAATGTGTAAACTTGGTGGTGGAACTATGAAACAGTTATGAGATGGTGTGCATTTGTAAATTATAATACTTAGGGATGTAGATGGTAATTAGTGAAATCCTAATTACTTAACCCTAATCTCATTTCTCTAATCATTTGCACACAAAACTAAATCACGTACTTGCAACTCTCTAATCCCCTAGCAATCATCATCACCCTCATCATTGGCAAGAAAATCATCACTTTTGATTCCTCTTTCTCTAGAATCATTCAAGGTAATTGTTAATGATTTGTGCTTGATTGTTTATTGATTTCTTGATTCTTGTGTTCATGGAAAACCCTAGTTTCTCATGTGATATTCTGTGATTTAATCCTGGATAGTTGGGATTACAATGATGATTAGATGCATGCTTGATAGGTATCATTGTGATAATTGTTGTGGTTTAACAATCAATCGAATAAACTTGTTTGCCGTCAATACGATTGGAATTAGGGTTTGTTTGAATGATATACGTAACTGTTCTGATCATATGAATACTGTGCAAGTTGAAATTCACGTATGTAACTGTCTGAGTTCAAGTGTTATTGGTCTGAGGTTATTAAGAGACTTGATGTCCGAATTTAAATGAATTAGAGAGGACCGAGTTTAATAAATCCCTCATGGTCCGAGTTTAAATTAATCAATTGGTCCGAACTTGTTTATGAGATGGGTTGTCCGAGTTTAAAGTGGACCACCCTTATCCGACTTTAATCAAATTGAAGGCTTGCCCGACTTTAATCAATTTACTTGGACCGAGTATAAGGGCTGACTTATGTAGACCGAGTATAATTTGTATAAATGGTCCGAACATAATGTTTAACTAATTGGTCCGAGTATAATTTGTATGATTGGTCCGAACATAATGTTTAATGGATTGGTCCGAATATAATCAGCATAGTTTGTCCGAGTATAATTGGATCTTTGGTCCGAGTTTATCAAGCTCAATTGGTCCGAGTTTATGAAGGCTATTGGACCGAGTTTATTAGGTTCAATTGGTCCGAGTTTTTATTAAAATCAAATGTGGACCGAGTTTGTTATTATATGGTGGCCCGAGTTTAATATGATGATGTTGGGCCCGAGTTTAATGAATGTATCAAGGGTCCGAGCTTGTGTGTGTAACATGATAGTCTGAGTTTATTGTATGATTACATGTGCTATCTGAGTTTTGAACAGGGGAGACCCCCCCCATACTTGTCTGAGTCTTTGTGAGATGCATGATCCTGCATATATTCATATGAATTACGTGAATTGTATGAAGGGTAACTGTTACGTGATACCTGATTGACACATGATATTGACCATCAAGCACTATGTGACATTAGATTGCATGCGTATCATGTCGAACATGAACTGATTTGTTATACGTGCATACAATAGGACTTGATTAATTACTTGTGAGTGCAAAATCTAGCATACCGAGCAAACCAAGGTGAGTTCACACTCCTACTAAGGCATGGGATTCCCGGGTCGTGGGAATGGGATAAAGATTATAATTGACTAAGAACGTACATATGCTTTCCTAGACTATCACCTACCATGGTCCTCGGATGTCAGGACGGTTCCGTAGGTTAGGATAACACCTACGTGGTCATATGCCATTATTGCCTCGGATGTCGGGCACGCACGTAAAACCTACGTGTACGCATTACTTCTATCCTCGGTACAAAGGATGGTTCCGTAGGTTAGGATAACACCTACGTGGTCATATGCCAATTACTGCCTCGGATGTCAGGCACGCACGTAAAACCTACGTGTACGCATTACTTACTTCTATCCTCGGTTGTGAAGGATACGTGCGTAAAACCTACGCACACCCCATACGCGCTACTGTTCTCGGACGAAGAACAGGGATGATACGAGTAGTTGATACGAATAGTCTAGTGGTCACATAACATGGGAAGCCCCCACCTGTATAACTTACTATTGGCCCAGTAGAGCCACCCGTTACTTACTGTTACGCATTTACTTACTGTGAACTCGCTCAACTAGTTTGTTGATCATTCTGTTACATGCCTTGCAGATCGTTAGGTACTTGGAGCTTGCACTGGAGAAGCGGGTCGTTGTGGACAAGGATCGTGGTTTCTACGTTGGACTATTATGACATTTAAAACTATTAACTATTGTTGGATTATTTACTATGCTTCCGCTACACTTTGAAACTATGGTTATGTTTTGAACACCTATCGTATTGGATGGATGGTTTACATTTATTTTACTTAATATTAATTACATGTTCAATATGATTGGTGGCTTGATCCTGGTCAGTCACGCTCCCAAGCGGTGATACTCCGCAGGTGGATTTTGGGGGTGTGACAACCTGAACTATCATAACTCAAATGGTTTGTGAGTAGAGGATGAAGGATACATGATCCTTATCCTTAGGCAAAAAGTAAGAAAATGCAATAGTTTTAGGATCAGCGTATTACCAGAGTAAGGATCACTGATATCTCCGGGATCCTTCAAGGATACTTCAATGTAAGGATCACAAGCATGAAGGATCATGTTCACATGAAATATTTCTTTAAGTGAACAGCATTCAAGGCTCTTGGTAACAAGTTTCCTTCCATGGTTAGCAACCTGTATGCCCCCTTTCCTGCTTCAGCTTCAATCAAGTAGGGACCTTCCCATTTTGGTGCTAGCTTCCCGTCAGCAGGATTGATAGTATTTTGAAATGCTTTTCTCAACACCATATCTCCGACTTGGAACTTCCTTATCCTGACATTTTTGTTGTAGGTACCAGCCATTCTTTGTTGGTAGCTTGCCATCCTTATTCTAGCTAGATCCCTGATTTCCTCAATAGTATCCAAATCCTGAGCTAGGATTGCAGCATTTTCTTCAGGATCACGAGCAATTGTTCTAGCAGTTGGGATCACCATCTCTGTTGGGATCACTGCTTCTGCCCCAAATACTAAAGAGAAAGGTGTTTGACCAGTGGCATTCTTGGGAGTTGTCCTATCAGCCCATAGCACATAAGGTAACTCCTCTGCCCATTTTCCTTTCTTGGATCCTAGCTTCTTCTTCAGATTGTTGATGATGATCTTGTTGGATGATTCTGCTTGACCATTGGCTTGTGGATGAACTGGTGTTGATGTTATCATCTTGATTCCCCAACTGTCACAAAAGTTAGTGGTTCTGCTTCCAATGAATTGGGAGCCATTATCACATATAATTTCAGAGGGAATGCCAAATCTAGTTATAATGTTTCTTTTAATGAAGGATATGACTTCCTTTTCTCTGACTTGAGCGAAGGCTTCAGCTTCTATCCACTTGGAAAAATAGTCAGTCGTGGCAAGCATAAATACTTTTCCACCAGGTGCTTTAGGGAGCTTGCCAACTATATCCATTCCCCATCTCATGAATGGCCAAGAGGATGGTATTGGGTGTAAAAATTCAGCTGGCTGATGGAGGATATTGCTATGCCTTTGGCAAGGATCACATTTCTTAGCATACTCTACAGCATCCCTTTTCATGGTTGGCCAGTAGTATCCTGTTCTAAGGATCCTTGAGAATAATGCCCTGCCCCCAGTGTGGTTTCCACAATCTCCTTCATGGAAGTCCCTCAACACTTCTTCAATTTCAGGATCCTTAATACATCTTAAATATGGTCCTGCAAGGGATCGTTTATATAGCACATTATTCAAGATTGTAAATTGAGATACCTTGATCCTGAAAGCTCTAGGATTTTCTCCCATTGGAATCTCTCTGTTTTGCAAGTATTTCATGATTGGTGGGATCCATGATCCTGAATAAGATTGAGCTTCTTCACTAGGGATTACTGCAGTATCCTCTTCTATTTCCATGGCCACTTGATTTTCAATAGCAGGAGCCAGGATATGGATGATAGGGATACTTATGTCTTCTAGAATTTTTAAGGATGATCCTAGGTTGGCCAATGCATCAGCTTCCGTGTTATCCTCCCTTGGTACCTGTGTTAAGCTAAAAGAAACAAAAGAGAGTGCCAATTCTTTGACTATCTCTAAATATTTGGTTAGTTTTTCACCTCTAACAGCATAGGATCCATTAAAGTGATTGGTGATCAATAATGAGTCTACATATACTTCGAGATATTTTACCCCCGTATCCTTAGCAATTTGTAAGCCAGCAATTAAGGCTTCATATTCAGCCTCATTGTTAGTTGCTTGGAACTCACAGGCTATGGAGTGGGGTATTATGTCCCCCTGTGGCGATTTTAGTAGGATCCCTAGCCCTGTGCCTTTGATATTTGAGGATCCGTCAGTGTGTAGTATCCAAGGATCCTTGGTCTCATCCAGCTGCTGGACCTCCAATTCCGCTTCTTTTTGTAGATCACTACTGAAATCAGCCACAAAGTCAGCTAGTGCTTGAGATTTAATGGCTGTTCTTGGTTCATATCTTATATCATGGGCACTAAGCTTCACTGCCCACTTAGCCATCCTCCCTGACATCTCCGGTTTCCTGAGGACATTCTTAATTGGAAAATTAGTTTTAACAACAATAGTGTTGGGGCTGGATTTTACTATAAATGATCCTTATACGTGATCCTGACCAGTGATCCTTGTTTCTTTAGCAGATAGTGATCCTCAGCCAGACTTCAGGATCAGGATCATGGGACGATATGGTGATCCTTACACTAACGGTCACTTCCACTTATTACAAAATTGTTTTGCAGGAACACCTAGCAGGATATGCCCTACACATCATGATCCAGGGACGCGTTTTCACAAATATGGCAAGAGCAAAATTGGAGATAGACGTTGTACCGGATATGGAAACTTAGCTTGATTAATGGGCAGCAATTTAGGCTAGATTATCTTTATTTCTAAAGGGGTAATGAGCTGATTAGTGGTCTATCTACCTAAAATAAGTTACCTACACATGTATAAATACCACTCTTCCTCATTCGGAAGAACACACACAACATACGACACCACTCTCGAACACTTAGACACTCAGTGATCCTTGTACTCAGCTCATTATCATCCGAAGTTGTAACTACATTTTTATTATATTGAAGTTGGTGATCGGTAGTTGCCATCACCCGAGGTTTTTTATGCCGGAGATCGTACATTGATCAAGGGCTTTTTCCTCGTATAAATCATTGTGTCTTTGCATCTTCATCACAGAAGTGATCCTTTACTTTCATAGTTAACCAAGCATCATACCCCGTTTTCATAAAGTTTGGTTACATTATCCTTGTGTGATTTTTGACCAAAACAGTTTGGCGCCCACCGTGGGGCAATTGGTGCTTCATTCATAAAGAAAATCTTTTGTCCGAAATCATTTCAAAGAGTTACATGGCTTCATCATTGAAGAACACCTCCACGGCGATGTCTGCAGTCACCTCAGCACAAACCACTCTACCTCCTCCACCGGCAGGATCCCAGAGAAATGCTGAGAAGAGACCAACCCCTTCTTTCTCTAAACCTCCATCTTCTTCTGCTATGAATTCTTCTATTCCCAGTACTAGTGATGTGTTTGCTTTAATTTTGCAGATGAAGGATCGTATGCAGCGGCAGGATGAAACTAATGACAGGATCCTCAGGGAGATTGGAGATCTCAAAAGACAAAAGAAAGCGGCAGAGGATCATTCCCCACTGATGCCAAAATCCTTGAGTTTTGAGACTCCAATGGTCACCTCTCAGCCATCAGGGATCCCAGATGTACAGATCACAGGGGAGACGAGAGGATTACATCTCAAGTCAGCAGCAATGACTCAGACATCGGGCTCGTATTTTCAGCCAGCAGGATCCTATCCTCAGTATATGGGATCCTTTATGAATTCAGGAATATATCCGGGTGCACAGCAATTTCAAGGATCCTACTTCGTTCCGGGCTTATCCCAGGTTCAAGGATCCTCCCTTGTTCCAGGATCATCCCAGGTTCAAGGATCCTCCTTTGTTCCAGGATCTACTCAGACCCCAGGATCCTTCCTGATGCCAGGATCCCTAAAAAGTTTGCAAACAGGGAGTCTAGATGTCCATCAAGGAGACTTCATTCCAATGCAGACCATTGCTTCCACTGGTCCCTCCGTTGTTCCAGAATCCCAGCAATATGGATTCCCTAACTTGAACCCAATGGGAGGTAACACTTTAAATAATTATCCTACCACTAACCATGGATTCATGCAGGATACAGGTACCAATCACGCTATGGCCAGGGAATTACAGAAACTAAAGGACATGATCTCAAGTGTTCCAGGGGTAGTCAAGCCTATCCCAGAGATTGCAGATGGAAGCCACAAGGTATCTCGCTTTGCACCACCAATTTGTGATGCAGAGGTGCCCAAAAGGTTCCATATCCCTACCATGAAGCTGTATGATGGCACAACGGATCCAGAGGAGCATATAGCACAATACAGGGAAAGGATGGAAATCAATCCTATCCCAGAAAAGTTGAAGGAAGCATGCCTATGTAAAGGATTTGGATCCACTCTAACTGGATCAGCTCTTAAGTGGCTGCTAAGTCTTCCCCCTTACTCTATTACTTCATTTGCTAATTTAGTTAATTTATTCAATAACCAATTCTCTTGTAGTAGAAAATTTGAAAAATTAACTAGTGATTTGTACAGGATAACTCAAAATAATAATGAATCATTAAGGGATTATATAACTAAATTTAGTAAAGAATCCTTGGATATTCCCAACTTGGATATGGCTACGGCTGTTGAAGCCTTCAAAATGGGACTTCTTAAGGATTCATTATTCTATGATGATCTTGTTATGACACCTTGCAGGAATTTAGATGAAGTAAGAACTCGAGCACTCAGGTTTATCCGGCTAGAGGATGACAAGAGGATCCAGGAGAGACAAGTAGGATCCTCAAAACAAGATAAGCAAGGATCCTCCTTCAAAAACAACAAGTTCAAATCCTACCATAGAAACGAGAACAAGAATGTGCATGCTGTCGACCAAGAAGAGGATGATGAAGAATATCCTCCAATCTCAGAATATTGTTTTTCCGTTGATAATCATGAACTAATCCTTGCAATGCAGAATCTAGGTGAAAAGGCTAGGTGGCCCAGGAAGAATGATAAACCATCCGGGACTAAAGACAAGTCCAAATGGTGTGCATACCATGAGGATTTCGGCCATCTGACTGAAGATTGCATAGCCTTAAGAAAGGAAATTGGATACCTGCTAAGCAAGGGGCATCTAAAAGAATTGCTGGGGAGAAAAAAGCAAAGGACCCAGGATCCTGAAAGGATCCCCGAAAAGGCCCCAGCACCTCCGGCAAATGCACAAGTGATCAACTTTATATCCGGAGGATCAGACATCTGTGGTACATCCTTCTCAGCGGCCAAAAGATATGCAAAAGAATCAAAAATGGATAATGGAGAAAGGCCTATTAGAACCTCAAGCGTCTCAGAAGGGAAGATGATAACATTTGATGAGGATGATCGCGTCAATGTTCAGGATCCTCACCATGATAGTTTAGTTATTACTCTCTTTATTTCTAACCATTTTGTCCGCAGGATCCTTATCGATGGAGGAAGCTCAGTGAACATTATCCAGCTTGATGTACTGAAGAAAATGGGTATCCCAGAATCAGACATCACACCAAGATCCTCCGTGCTTGTAGGATTTAGTGGAGAAACGAAGAAAACTCTGGGGGACATCAAACTCCCAATCTACGTGGAAGGATTACATAATTACCAAAAATTTTGTGTTATTGACTGTTTATCTTGTTGCAACGTTATCCTTGGCAGGCCTTGGATACATGACATGAAAGCAGTTCCATCTACCTACCATCAATGTGTAAAGCTCCCTAGCCCATGGGGGATAATCAAGATCGACAGTGATCAGCAAGAGGCTAAGGATTGCTATACCTCATCCATGAAGCCAACCTCGAAGCCAAGAGAGCAACAGCAATTACAGTATCCTCCGAGGAATGTCTTGGAGGCAAGGGAACAAGATGTAGATGAAATCCTCTTGGATCCTAGTGATCCAGAATCAAAAATCTATATCGGATCAGGGATCCTTGGCAACATGAAAGAAGACATGATATCCTTCCTCAAAAGAAGAAAATCTACCTTTGCTTGGAAACATGAAGATATGACAGGTATATCTAAGGATATTATTACTCACAAACTTGGCATTGACAGGTCTATCAAACCAATCCATCAAAAAAGGAGGAAGTTTGCACCAGAAAGGAATGCCATTATCCAAGAAGAAGTAGAGAGACTACTTCGAGCAGGTATGATCAGAGAGGTAAAATATCCTAAATGGTTAGCCAATGTGGTTGTTGTCCAAAAGAAAAACGGAAAGTGGAGGGTATGTGTCGATTTCACTGATTTGAATAAGGCATGTCCCAAGGATCCTTTCCCATTACCCCACATTGACTCCATGGTGGATGCAACAGCGGGGCATGAACTGTTGACCTTTATGGATGCATCATCTGGGTTCCAACAAATCCAGATGGAACCATCTGACCAAGAGGATACAGCCTTTATGACCCCAACCGGTTTATATTGTTATATTGCCATGCCTTTTGGACTAAGAAATGCAGGTGCAACATACCAAAGGCTGGTAAATATGATGTTCAAAGATCAAATTGGAAAAACTATGGAGGTGTACATAGATGATATGGTGGTCAAGTCAAAGAAAGCTGAGGATCACCTAAGGGACTTGGAAGAAGCATTCGATATCCTTGATAATTATAACATGAAACTAAATCCTTCAAAATGCCATTTTGGTGTTAAGGCAGGAAAGTTCTTAGGATACATGGTAACCCAGAGGGGCATTGAAGCAAGTCCGGAACAAATCAAAGCATTAATAAATATCAAATCTCCTGCCAATGCCAAGGATGTTCAAAGACTAACAGGCAGGATAGCAGCTTTGAACAGGTTCATATCGAAATCCTCAGAAAAGTGCAAAGAATTCTACGATATCCTAAGGAAGAATAAGAAGTTCGAATGGACTGAGAAGCATGAAAATGCTTTACAAGCCCTAAAAGAGTATATGTCCTCAGCACCAGCCTTAGCAAAACCGGAAAAAGGAGATGTGTTATCCTTATATCTGGCGGTATCCTCAACCACTGTAAGTGCTGTCCTTGTTAAGGATCACGAAGGTACACAATATCCTATCTACTATGTAAGTAAAAGTCTACTTGATGCCGAATCCAGGTACTCACACCTCGAAAAACTCATCCTTGCATTAATCATGGCATCCACTAAGTTAAGGCACTATTTTGAAACCCATACTATTGTTGTTAAAACTAATTTTCCAATTAAGAATGTCCTCAGGAAACCGGATATGTCAGGGAGAATGGCTAAGTGGGCAGTAAAGCTTAGTGCCCATGATATAAGATACGAACCAAGAACAGCCATTAAATCTCAAGCACTAGCTGACTTTGTGGCTGATTTCAGTAGTGATCTACAAAAGGAAGCAGAATTGGAGGTCCAGCAGCTGGATGAGACCAAGGATCCTTGGATCCTACACACTGACGGATCCTCAAACATCAAAGGCACAGGGCTAGGGATCCTACTAAAATCGCCACAGGGGGACATAATACCCCACTCCATAGCCTGTGAGTTCCAAGCAACTAACAATGAGGCTGAATATGAAGCCTTAATTGCTGGCTTACAGATTGCTAAGGATATGGGGGTAAGATATCTCGAAGTGTATGTAGATTCATTATTGATCACCAATCACTTTAATGGATCCTATGCTGTTAAAGGTGAAAAACTAACCAAATATTTAGAGATAGTCAAAGAATTGGCACTCTCTTTTGTTTCTTTTGGCTTAACACAGGTACCAAGGGAGGATAACACGGAAGCTGATGCATTGGCCAACCTAGGATCATCCTTGAAGATTCCAGAAGATATAAGTATCCCTATCATCCATATCCTGGCTCCTGCTATTGAAAATCAGGTGGCCATGGAAATAGAAGAGGATACTGCAATGATCCCTAGTGAAGAAGCCCAATCTTATTCAGGATCATGGATCTCACCAATCATGAGATACTTGCAACATGGGGAGATTCCAACGGGAGAAAATCCTAGAGCTTTCAGGATTAAGGTATCTCAATTTGCAATCTTAAATAATGTGCTATATAAACGATCCCTTGCAGGACCATATTTAAGATGTATTGAAGATCCTGAAATCGAAGAAGTGTTGAGAGACTTCCACGAAGGAGATTGTGGAAACCACACTGGGGGCAGGGCATTATTCTCAAGGATCCTCAGAACAGGATACTACTGGCCAACCATGAAAAGGGATGCTATAGACTATGCTAAGAAATGTGATCCTTGCCAAAGACATAGCAATATCCTTCACCAACCAGCTGAATTCTTACACCCAATACCATCCTCTTGGCCGTTCATGAGATGGGGAATGGATATAGTTGGCAAGCTTCCTAAAGCACCTGGAGGAAAAGTATTTATGCTCGCCATGACTGACTATTTTTCCAAGTGGATAGAAGCTGAAGCCTTTGCTCAAGTCAGAGAGAAGGAAGTTATATCCTTTATCAAAAGAAACATTATAACCAGATTTGGCATTCCCTCTGAAATTATATGTGATAATGGTTCTCAATTCATTGGAAGGAGAACCACTAACTTTTGTGACAGTTGGGGAATCAAGATGATAACATCAACACCAGTTCATCCACAAGCCAATGGTCAAGCAGAATCATCCAATAAGATCATCATCAACAATCTGAAGAAAAAGCTAGGATCCAAGAAAGGGAAATGGGCAGAAGAATTGCCTTATGTGCTATGGGCTGATAGGACAACTCCCAAAAACGCCACTGGTCAAACACCTTTCTCTTTAGTATTTGGGGCAGAAGCAGTGATCCCAACAGAAATGGTGATCCCAACTGCTAGAACAAGTGCTCGTGATCCTGAAGAAAATGCTGCAATTCTAGCTCAGGATTTGGATACTATTGAGGAAATCAGGGATCTAGCCAGAATAAGGATGGCAAGCTACCAACAAAGAATGGCTGGTGCCTACAACAAAAATGTCAGGATAAGGAAGTTCCAAGTTGGAGACATGGTATTAAGAAAAGCATTTCAAAATACTATTAATCCTGCTGACGGGAAGCTAGCACCAAAATGGGAAGGTCCCTACTTAATTGAAGCCGAAGCAGGAAAGGGGGCATACAGGCTGTTAACCATGGAAGGGAACTTGTTGCCAAGAGCATGGAATGCTGTTCACTTAAAGAAATATTTCATGTGAACATGATCCTTCATGCATGTGATCCTTACATTGTAGTATCCTTGAAGGATCCCGGTGCCATCGATGATCCTCATTCTGGTAATATGCTTATCCTAGAAACTATTATATTTTCCTATTTTTTACCTAAGGATAAGGATCACGTATCCTTCATCCTCTACTCACAAACCATTTGAGTTATGATAGTTCAGGTATCTTCAGCAAATCTTCAGAGATCTCCAAAAGCACCAAAGATCCTTGGGTCCAACCCCAGTTATCCTTGGGACTATCCCCAGTTTCCGCCAAGCAGCGCACGATGATCCTGATATAGTTCACGTCTTTGGGATCAGTACCCACTTCCGGGGCTGGCGACCTCATCGTACTGGCTATACCCAGGATCCTACGTATAAAGGTGGACGCACCATACATCCGTTCCTAAGGTTTCTAACGTTTTCACGTTAGCTAAGGTTTTGACATTTTCATGTCACTAAGTTTGGATAGTTGCCAGAAAGGGCCATACTCCAGTTTACATACGATCCTTTGGGCTTGTCCCCAGTGATCCTCCGGGATCATCCCCAGTTATCCTTTGGGCTTGTCCCCAGTGATCCTCTGGGATCATTCTCAGTTATCCTTTGGGCTTGTCCCCAGTGATCCTCTGGGATCATTCTCAGTTATCCTTTGGGCTTGTCCCCAGTTACTAACTTATCCTTTATATTGGCTTAGTCCCAAGTTGTATTCCATTTTTTTCAGGTTTTCGAAGTTAAACAATTAAGGATCCTTAATCCTTATTATCCATTAAAGTTTTACCTATGGTGATTCCGATTAAAGGTTAGGATCCTAACTTGGATCCTCAGGTATGATCCTTAACTATTTTTAATTTCATTATTCATTATCCTAACCAACCCTGATACTTTGACAACCGAACCTATGATCCTTGAACTAAAATACTTTGAATAATTCCAATATGAGGATATTTGATCTAGGATCATATCCTAAGTTTATCAAACACTTTTTCAACTCTCATTATTTTAACAAATATAGCAATTAAGAAATAAGAGGATTATTGAAAGATAACAACACAAGATAAGCCAGAAAAGTTAAGTTATATTATTTAACAAAAGGATCATTAACCCTTTCAAAAAGTTGTCAAAATTGCCAACCCACATTTCTACCAGCAAAACGTGGCCCGTCCACATGGGTTGGCAAAGGGTGTCCATTGTCTATGCGGTCTTAGCATTTTTGCAGGAAAGTAAAAGCGGCAGGATCACAAAGGCTTCATCCCCCAAACAGAGGATCCCTCCACCTTTTGTAATCCTACCTATTGTCTAAAAGGATCCAGGATCCTTAACCCTAAGAAACTATTGTTTAAATTACAGACCATAATTGTTCACAAACCATCAACCACAAACCACTACCAAAAAACCTAAAAAATTGGGCTCCGGCCTAGTCAACAATATCCATCATCGCCCAATCATGCAGCTTACTTCTTCGCTGCTTCATCACCACCAGCATCTCCACCTTGATCCTTCTCAACATCACCTCCCTCCAGCATTGGAATATCCTCAGCATCATCGTCATCTTCCAACTCTGCTAGCCTTGCCTTCCAGCCTTCAACATCCCATATGCTCCTGTCAAAGGAAGGATCCTGAGCCTCCGTAGCCATCTGCAGTTGTATCTTGTACATGGTTACCGCGGCAGAGACCTTAGCGTCTTGGGTAATGTCATGCTTCTCATAATCAAACTTGATCAACGCTTTAACAGCCTCATCTTTGACTGCCCGGATCTCCTTCTCAAGATCGGCAATCTTAAGATCCTTCAGCCCACACGTCTGTTGAAGGTCAGCAATTTGACGATCCTGATCCTCAACCTGATTGACGTAAGTCTCCATTTCGGAGAATTTCTAAAGAAGACAACAGGAAAGCAACATCAGACACATGTGATCCTCGGACTTGTCGAAGACAATTAACAGGGGCAGTGATCCTAACCTCATCAAAATAGTCAAGAAATTGCTGACGAAGGAGAGGGAATCCTTGGAGTTCATCAGAAGCTTTCCTCTTTTTTCCCTTGCCCCGGATAGATGCTTTAGGAGCTGATGCTGAAGGACTGGCAGCAGGAGCCTTCTTCTTCTTTGAAGACGTGACATTGGCAAGATCACTTATCCCAAACTTAGAAGCGGATTTAACAGACCTGGCAGACTTTCCGGCACCTACACAATTCAAAAACAAGATAAGTTCCCTTGTTAAATTAAATACTTTCACATAAAACTTATTTGCTATGAGGATACTTACTTGACATTGTGGCAGATGCAGAGGATATCTCTTGAGAATCTTGGATAATGATTTGGAAGCTTCTGACTTCAGAATTAAGCTTCTTGAAGGCTAACACTCTTTCTTTGGCAGCAGGGGTCAACTTTAAGTGAGCAACAGAGATAGCTGCAAAAAAGAAAAGACATCAGTGATCCTCATCATATGAGACAGAACTGATAGTGATCCTTCAAGGATCCTCTATCCTACCATGAGTGGCCCATTCCTTGGGCAGATCCTTCCCATCCGGGATGGAATCCCTCTTAACAAAGAAAAATCGACGTTTCCAGTTGGTATCATTCTTGGTCACTTTGAAAATAGGGTGATCCTCCCCAGCTTTCCGTTTCAGCAGATACCGGTGGGAACCAAACGTAGTAAGATCATAGAGCTCGGCCAGCTCTGCCATCCCCAGATCAATCCCTTCTTGCTCGATGATCCTCTCGAAGGTATATAGAACCCTCCAGATCATCGGCATAGCTTGGATATATGAGATGCCGGTAAGAGAAAAGAAAGATTGGGTGAACATCGGAAAAGGATATGAATACCCAATGAGGAAGGGAGTAGCAGGAAAAGCCACCCAGACATCTGAGATAAGATCGCTCAAAGCAGTAGGATCAAAGGGTTTGAAAACAACATTCGCTGGGAAACAATGGCGAATCTTGTCTATGTGGACATCAGTAAAGCAGCATCTCTCCACGAGAGAATCCTTGATAATTCCCTGGCTCTTTAAGGGACTCTCCTTCTTGGGACTCTTGTGCGGAGAATTACGGAGCAGCATATTTGAACAAAAAACAGAGTAAAAGCACGAAAGAACAGAGCAAAGAAGAGAAAGAAGAAGATGATACCTGATCAAGCCTTCGGTGACGATTATAAAGGGAGATACTTCGAATTTAAATACAAAATGATCCTAACCCTATCTCCTATTTATAATGATGATTCGCAGGGATTGTCACATCAGTGACGTAAATATCATAACGGCTAGTCCATGTGCAACGGCTAGTAAATCGGAATCGTCCGTTAGAGATAAGCTCAAAACAAAATATAACTCATCTATTTACAATTAACTCCTTATATTTTGGGGGCAATTGTTGGGGCTGGATTTTACTATAAATGATCCTTATACGTGATCCTGACCAGTGATCCTTGTTTCTTTAGCAGATAGTGATCCTCAGCCAGACTTCAGGATCAGGATCATGGGACGATATGGTGATCCTTACACTAACGGTCACTTCCACTTATTACAAAATTGTTTTGCAGGAACACCTAGCAGGATATGCCCTACACATCATGATCCAGGGACGCGTTTTCACAAATATGGCAAGAGCAAAATTGGAGATAGACGTTGTACCGGATATGGAAACTTAGCTTGATTAATGGGCAGCAATTTAGGCTAGATTATCTTTATTTCTAAAGGGGTAATGAGCTGATTAGTGGTCTATCTACCTAAAATAAGTTACCTACACATGTATAAATACCACTCTTCCTCATTCGGAAGAACACACACAACATACGACACCACTCTCGAACACTTAGACACTCAGTGATCCTTGTACTCAGCTCATTATCATCCGAAGTTGTAACTACATTTTTATTATATTGAAGTTGGTGATCGGTAGTTGCCATCACCCGAGGTTTTTTATGCCGGAGATCGTACATTGATCAAGGGCTTTTTCCTCGTATAAATCATTGTGTCTTTGCATCTTCATCACAGAAGTGATCCTTTACTTTCATAGTTAACCAAGCATCATACCCCGTTTTCATAAAGTTTGGTTAGATTATCCTTGTGTGATTTTTGACCAAAACAAATAGTATGGGTTTCAAAATAATGCCTTAACTTAGTGGATGCCATGATTAATGTAAGAATAAGTTTTTCGAGGTGTGAGTACCTGGATTCGGCATCAAGCAAACTTTTACTTACATAGTAGATAGGATATTGTGTACCTTCATGATCCTTGACAAGGACTGCACTTACAGCGGTTGAGGATACCGCCAGGTATAAGGATAACACATCTCCTTTTTCCGGTTTTGCTAATGCTGGTGCTGAGGACATATATTCTTTAAGGGCTTGTAAAGCGTTCTCATGTTTCTCAGTCCATTTAAACTTCTTATTCTTCCTTAGGATATCGTAGAATTCTTTGCATTTTTCTGAGGATTTCGATATGAACCTGTTCAAAGCTGCTATCCTGCCTGTCAGTCTTTGAACATCCTTGGCATTGGCAGGAGATTTGATATTTATTAATGCTTTGATTTGTTCCGGGCTTGCTTCAATGCCCCTCTGGGTTACCATGTATCCTAAGAACTTTCCTGCCTTAACACCAAAATGGCATTTTGAAGGATTAAGTTTCATGTTGTAATTAACAAGGATATCGAATGCTTCTTCCAAGTCCCTTAGGTGATCCTCAGATTTCTTTGACTTGACCACCATATCATCTATGTACACCTCCATTGTTTTTCCGATTTGATCTTTGAACATCATATTTACCAGCCTTTGATATGTTGCACCTGCATTTCTTAGTCCAAAAGGCATGGCAATATAACAATATAAACCGGTTGGGGTCATAAAGGCTGTATCCTCTTGGTCAGATGGTTCCATCTGAATTTGTTGGAATCCAGATGATGCATCCATAAAAGTTAACAGTTCATGCCCCGCTGTTGCATCCACCATGGAGTCAATGTGGGGTAATGGAAAGGATCCTTGGGACATGCCTTATTCAAATCAGTGAAATCGACACATACCCTCCACTTTCCGTTTTTCTTTTGGACAACAACCACATTGGCTAACCATTTTGGATACTTTACCTCTCTGATCATACCTGCTCGAAGTAGTCTCTCTACTTCTTCTTGGATAATGGCATTCCTTTTTGGTGCAAACTTCCTCCTTTTTTGATGGATTGGTTTGATAGACCTGTCAATGCCAAGTTTATGAGTAATAATATCCTTAGATATACCTGTCATATCTTCATGTTTCCAAGCAAAGGTAGATTTTCTTCTTTTGAGGAAGGATATCATGTCTTCTTTCATCTTGCCAAGGATCCCTGATCCAATATAGATTTTTGATTCAGGATCACTAGGATCCAAGAGGATTTCGTCCACATCTTGTTCCCTTGCCTCCAAGACATTCCTCGGAGGATACTGTAATTGCTATTGCTCCCTTGGCTTCGAGGTTGGCTTCATGGATGAGGTATAACAATCCTTAGCCTCCTGCTGATCACTGTCGATCTTGATTATCCCCCATGGGCTAGGGAGCTTCACACATTGATGGTAGGTAGATGGAACTGCTTTCATGTCATGTATCCAAGGCCTGCCAAGGATAACGTTGCAACAAGACAAACAGTCAATAACACAAAATTTTTGGTAATTATGTAATCCTTCCACGTAGATTGGGAGTTTGATGTCCTCCAGAGTTTTCTTCGTTTCCCCACTGAATCCTACAAGCACGGAGGATCTCGGTGTGATGTCTGATTCTGGGATTCCCATCTTCTTCAGGACATCAAGCTGGATAATGTTTACTGAGCTCCCTCCATCAATAAGGATCCTGCGGACAAAATGGTTAGAGATAAAGAGAGTGATAACTAAACTATCATGGTGAGGATCCTGAATGTTAATGCGATCATCCTCATCAAATGTTATCATCTTCCCTTCTGAGACACTTGAGGTTCTAATAGGCCTTTCTCCATTATCCATTTTTGATTCTTTTGCATGTCTTTTGGCCGCTGAAAAGGATGTACCACAGATGTCTGATCCTCCGGATATAAAGTTGATCACTTGTGCGTTTGCCGGAGGTGCTGGAGCCTTTTCAGGGATCCTTTCAGGATCCTGGGTCCTTTGCTTTTTTCTCCCTAACAATTCTTTTAGATGCCCCTTGCTTAGCAGGTATCCAATTTCTCTTCTTAAGGCTATGCAATCTTCAGTTAGATGCCCGAAATCCTCATGGTATGCACACCATTTGGACTTGTCTTTAGTCCCGGATGGTTTATCATTCTTCCTGGGCCACCTAGCTTTTTCACCTAGATTCTGCATTGCAAGGATTAGTTCATGATTATCAACGGAAAAACAATATTCTGAGATTGGAGGATATTCTTCATCATCCTCTTCTTGGTCAACAGCATGCACATTCTTGTTCTCATTTCTATGGTAGGATTTGAACTTGTTGCTCTTGAAGGAGGATCCTTGCTTATCTTGTTTTGAGGATCCTACTTGTCTCTCCTGGATCCTCTTGTCATCCTCTAGCCGGATGAACCTGAGTGCTCGAGTTCTTACTTCATCTAGATTCCTGCACGGTGTCATAACAAGATCATCATAGAATAATGAATCCTTAAGCAGTCCCATTTTGAAGGCTTCAACAGCCGTAGCCATATCCAAGTTGGGAATGTCCAAGGATTCTTTACTAAATTTAGTTATATAATCCCTTAATGATTCATTATGATTTTGAGTTATCCTGTACAAATCACTAGTTAATTTTTCAAATTTTCTGCTACAAGAGAATTGGTTATTGAATAAATTAACTAAATTAGCAAATGAAGTAATAGAGTAGGGGGGAAGACTTAGCAGCCATTTAAGAGCTGATCCTGTAAGAGTGGATCCAAATCCTTTACATAGGCATGCTTCCTTCAATTTTTCTGGGATAGGATTGATCTCCATCCTCTCCCTGTATTGTGCTATATGCTCTTCTGGATCCGTTGTACCATCATACAGCTTCATGGTAGGGATATGGAACCTTTTGGGTACCTCTGCATCACAAATTGGTGGTGCAAAGCGAGATACCTTGTGGCTTCCATCTGCAATCTCTGGGATAGGCTTGACTACCCCTGGAACGCTTGAGATCATGTCCTTTAGTTTCTGTAATTCCCTGGCCATAGCATAATTGGTACCTGTATCCTGCATGAATCCATGGTTAGTGGTAGGATAATTATTTAAAGTGTTACCTCCCATTGGGTTCAAGTTAGGGAATCCATATTGCTGGGATTCCGGAACAACGGAGGGACCAGTGGAAGCAATGGTCTGCATTGGAATGAAGTCCCCTTGATGGACATCTAGACTTCCTGTTTGCAAACTTTTTAGGGAACCTGGCATCTGTAAGGATCCTGGTATCTGGGATGATCCTGGAACGAAGGAAGATCCTTGAACCTGGGATGATCCTGGAACAAAGGAGGGTCCTTGAACCTGGGATGATCCTGGAACAAAGGAGGGTCCTTGAACCTGGGATGATCCTGGAACAAAGGAGGATCCTTGGCCCTGAAATGATCCTGGAACAAAGTAGGATCCTTGAAGCTGCTGTGCCCCCGGATAGGTTCCCGGATTCATGAAGGATCCCATGTATTGAGGATAGGATCCTATTGGCTGAAAATGTGAATCTGATGTCTGAGTCATTGCTGCCGAGTTGAGACGTGATCCTCTTGACTCCCCTATGATTTGCACGTCGGGGATCCCTGATGGCTGGGAAGTGATCATTGGAGTATCGAAGCTCAAGGATTTGGGCATCAGTGGGGAATGATCCTCTGCCGCTTTCTTTTGTCTTTTGAGGTCTCCAATTTCCCTGAGGATCCTGTCATTAGTCTCATCCTGTCGCTGCATACGATCCTTCATCTGCAAAATTAAAGCAAATACATCACTAGTACTGGGAATAGAAGAATTCATAGCAGAAGAAGATAAAGGTTTAGAGAAAGTGGGAGTTGATCTTTTCTCAGTATTTTTCTGAGATCCTGCAGGTGGAGGAGGCAAAGTGATCTGTGATGAGGTGACTGCAGACATCGCCGTGGACGTGTTCTTCAATGATGAAGCCATGTAACTCTTTGAAATGATTTCGAACAAAAAGATTTTCTTATGAATGAAGCACCAATTGCCCCACGGTGGGCGCCAAACTGTTTTGGTCAAAAATCACACAAGGATAATGTAACCAAACTTTATGAAAACGGGGTATGATGCTTGGTTAATTATGAAAGTAAAGGATCACTTCTGTGATAAAGATGCAAAGACACAATGATTTATACGAGGAAAAAGCCCTTGATCAATGAATGATCTCCGGCATAAAAAACCTCGGGTGATGGCAACTACCGATCACCAACTTCAATATAACAAAAATATGATTACAACTTTGGATGATAATGAGCTGAGTACAAGGATCACTATTGCTTTTGGTGTCTAAGTGTGTGAGAGTTGCGTTGTATGTCGTGTGTCCTTCCGAATGAGGAAGAATGGTATTTATATATGTGTAGGTGACCTATTTTAGGTAGCTAAACTATTATTCAGCTCATTACCCCTTTAGAAATGAGATACAATCTAGCCTAAATAGCCGCCCATAAATCAAGCCTAGTTTCCATATCCTGTGCAACGTCTTTCTTCGATTAAGCTCTTGCCATATTTGTGAAGACGCGTCCCTGGATCATGATGTCTAGAGCATATCCTGCTAGATGTTCCTGCAAAACAATATTGTATTGAGCGGAAGTAGCCGTTAGTATAAGGATCACTATAATGTCCCATGATCCTGATCCTGAAGTCCTCCTGAGGATCACTGTCTGCCAAAGGAACAAGGATCACTTGTTAGGATTGTGACAACTGTGCTCTGTAATCTCCGTACGATGAAAAACAATGTTGATTATTAATAAAACAATGTGCTTTGGTGTTATTATATGTGTTTTGTGTGTATTTGTGTTTGGTAATTTTACAATTCGATTCGATTCCAATTTCAAGCTCTAAATCGCTTTCTGGAAGGTTATACGCGCACTAATGCGTAAATATAACCAGTTTAATGCAACAAACGCTCCGGAATAGTGAAATAGGCTTAACGTACCTTAAATAACCTCCACATAACTTAGAAACAAGTTTTGGATGGTTTGGTGTGTCGAAAACAAGTTTGTCCAATCGCAGGGACTATTTGTGTCAAATTGCGAAATTATACCGATTCGTATAGTAACGAACACTCCGGAACTTGATCATAAGTTAAACATACCCTAAATAACCTTTACATAGCTTAGAAATAGGCTTTGAGGGGTTCGGTATGCTAAAATAAACTTTATTGATCAATAGGGACTTAAAGCGTCAAAAAGTGCACAAGTTTGCATTTTCGCGCATATCTTACGTTCTGAATACATCCGGACATCCAAAAATTTATGTAAGCATTAAAATATTATGTTTTAATGTTTGGCATAATAAAAATCCATTCGTCGCGCAATCTGGACCGTTTTTGCATTCGTTACGACTCCCGTCGTAATTAACCGAACAACGCAACCGTACGACCAAACGAACCGACATCCGAGATATTTTTGAGCATGTTTTGAGTTCCCTATACTTTAACTTCATTTTAGAGCCTTGAAATGAGGTTAACGGGGCTTAAACGTGTCAAAAATGAGCCGAAATGCAAGTTTTGCAAGTTCAGGGGCTAAACTGTCATTTTACGAAAGTGCTGGTCTGCAGGTCCTTTACGGACCGTATGGGCATGTGCTTACGGTCCGTAAAGCCTCCCCAGATCAGCAAACTTTTTTTTTTTTTAAAACCCAGCTGTTCCCCATTGTTTTGCACATGGTTTGAGCAATCTATGGGCTGGTTTTGGATGCCCATAGTATTCCAAATCAGTGGGTACAAGTGTAGGGCCAAGATTAAACGCTTGGGGAACAAGAAACGATCCTAACGGTTGTGAATTTCCTATAAATACCCAACCCAACTTCATTTCTCCCCACTTGAATTCTGAGTTTGTTCTCTAAGTTGGGGTGTTTTAGCACTTCATACCTGAGAATACTCGGAAGTTCAATCTTGCGGGGACCTTCTGTAAGTTTTCTTTCGCGTTTTTCATTCGTTTTAGCGTTAAAGTCAAACTGTATTTGACTTTCTGCTTTGACCAGTTTATGGTCAACGCGAAGTTCTTTTGAACTTCATAACGTGAGCGTAATCACGATGGTTATAGTCTCTAGTGACTATACCTACTGATTACCACGTTATCTAGGCTCAGTGACGAGTCGTAGCTTCGGCCAGAATGCGTTTTCTCGCGTATTTTGTAACCAAGCTACTTGTAGGTATCAAAACCGTTTGTTTTGATGCCAAACCTGTTTTCTAACTTAACTAAACATGTTTCGACATGTTTAGCTCGTCACTTGTTAGTTTTGTGCTTATGTAGAGTCGTAAGTCAAGCGGACTAAACACCCGCTTAGACTTTCGAACACGACCCGTTTGGTCGATCATTAGGATTCGACCAAACATGTGTTGTGACCATAGTAGCGTAGGGAATAACCTTCCGGGGATATACCTTATGGTCACTTAGGTTTGATTAGTCGCATGATAAGTAGTTTATGTGCCTTGGTAAATTACCAAAATACCCTTTTTATACATAATTGGTAATTAAGCATATGTAACTCAAATTTTTGACACGTAACTAATTATGTAACATAATTAAACATGTATGGGCATATAATACTCGTCATAGGACTAGTTAGACGCCTCGAACGCGCTTTTTCGCGCACGACGCATTAAAGTAGCGTAAGCCACCTTAATGGGTCACGATGGGTCGAAAGCACTTAGGTTAGGTTCCGGTTTAGGATGTAGGCTTTGTTAAACCATATCACATGAGTTCCAACACTCATTTGGTTTACAAGATCTCATTCTATCCGATCTTCCGATTTAGGCGTCTATTGTTTGACTAGTGGTCCGATTACTAGGGGCTACTTGATTTCTCTGGTTTGCTCGAGTTTCTTGAAGTTCTATTTGATCAAGGATACTTTGCACTACATGTGAGTACATAGTTCCCCTATTTTACTGTTTTAAACGTTTTGGGGTGATTCATATGTATCAAATGTTTTCAAAGTTTAAACGAGGGTTTCAAAAACGATTATAACGATTTTACTAAACTAATAACGATTTCGATAAGGTGTACACGACTTGTTGGTTGTAATTACATAACGAATGACATTCATTAGCATTGATCAAGCCGACCAGTATTAGGTTATGGTACCATAGGATCTGACAAATCCCGTTATTGCACGCACCCATAGTTATGTGTGGGGGTTGTGGGTAACGACTGAATCTGATGATTGTTAACTTACCCTTTGGTGGTTTGTTAATACGAAACGAGAAACGAGTTAGACGAGTCACGAAGGTTTGAATGTTGTTAACAAGACGACCAAAAGTAGTTTCACTATTAAAAACGAATACGAACGAGTAGACGATTTGGAAACGATGTTAAACGATTTGGAAACGATGTTAAACGATTTGGAAATGATGTTAAACGATTTGGAAACGATGTTAAACGATTTGGAAACGATGTTAAACGATTTGGAAACGATGTTAACGATTTGGAAACGATGTTAAACGATTTCGATAAACGACTGGTTTTTGGTTAAGTGTTTAGATAACGAGACGGGGGTAATGTGGTGAAAACATGGTAGATACGCCGCTGGTACTTCTTATATATAAGTGTTTTCATCATATTACATACCGTGGCGTTATTTAGTTCACTTGGGTAAACGATATTTAAAACGATGTCACACAATGATGTTTTACAAGATGTTTTTCTAAAAACTAAATGTCTTGGGGTTAAGAACTATGGCTACGAGATTTTATAAACTTAACCAACTTGATTTGAGTTGGTTAACTATGTTGCAATACACTTTTCAAAACGAGGTTTGTATTTCGACTCTTGTAGTCTAATAAAGTATTGCACCATACAAACAAGCCATGATTCCAATACCCTTATAAAACCTATGTACTCGCCAGCAATTTCTTTGCTGACTTTGTTTTTTTTACATATGTTTCAGGTGTGGTTGAATGATGTGATTTTCTAGGATGCATGCGTCACGTAGGACCTGGACGAGGCCTTAGTGACTTTAAAACTATGATAGTTGATAAGAAACTTGTTTGTTTTATGTTAAGACAATGTAATGTTTGATATTATCAATAAAGCGAAACTATTTTTGAATCCATGGTTGTGAAACAATTATTCTGTTGCAACACTCCTCGACGTTTCTGCCACGGTTTGTTGTCCTACGTGGTCGGGGTGTGACAGAAAAAAAAGTTGGTATCAGAGCCAATGGTTATAGGGAATTAGGTTATTAGTAATGCTTTGACCTAGACTATAACTTTAGGACCCTAACACAAGTTTACTTGTGTTTAGATTTTAAAACAATACCGTCACCTATCCTTAGGTGATAACCACAACGAGATCACAAATCCGAATCTGCTTCGAAAATTAATCATCCATCCTAGGATGATTGATTACTAGGTTTTGAACCCTTCCGGTTTGATTCATATTTGGCTTAGTGCCTTTTGAATTTTCAAAATCTCGTCAAAGTTTGGGTTAAAATAATGTGAACACGTGCAAACTGGAAGAGTGAATGCCTGTACCCTGAGTTTTCTGTCTAAGGCTAGAGTGTTCGTACAAATCCACATAATCGGACCAGTCACTCTTACCTGGGAACTCTTGGGGTGAGTGTTCACTTATAGGCAAGCATGTCTTCGCGATGCATTATTTCGATTCATTTACTTTGATTAGTCACTGCGTGTCGTTTGTTTGTTCGAGGTAACAAACAAATGATCGCCTTCCTTGTGTTTTGTCGATACATCTTTTGCTCTTCCTAATTATCAACCTTACTCGTTTCTCATATTTCCTTGTTAGACAATGCCTCCACGACGTGAAGCACAATCCTTCACCATTGAAGAAATCGCAGCCCTAGTCTCTCAGCAAGTGGCTGCTGTGCTTCCCGGTGTTGTAACTCAAGTTCATGAGATATACAACAATAACAATAATAACCACAACAATGCGCAGTGTAATTTCAAGAACTTCAATTCTGCTAAGCCTCTTAAGTTTTCTGGCTCGCAAGGAGCAACTGCGCTCCTACAGTGGTTCGAGAGTATTGAGAACACATTCAGGCATGTGCAGTGTCCGAATGCACGTAAGGTTGAATTTGCTACCAGCGTGTTTGAGAAGCGAGCGCTTACCTGGTGGAATGGTATTATGCGCGATAGGGGTGCCGAAGTGGCATTGGCACAAACATGGGATGAGCTTCGGGCTCTCATGATGAGAGAGTTCTGTCCCCGTCACGAGATTCGAGCTTTGGAGCGAGAGTTTGACGATTTAAAACAAGATGGGGCTGAGCACCGTGCGTACACGGATCGCTTTGAGGAACTCAGTCTATTGTGTCCCACCATGGTTACCCCACCAGAGAAAGCAATCGAAAGATACATCGATGGTCTACCCGATTCTATGATGGATATTGTGACCGCTGTTAATCCTACTACCCTTCGCCAAGCAATCGAATTGTCTGCTACCCTAACTGAATCCCAAGTCAGAAAGGGTAAACTCACTCGCAAGGGTGACAAGAAGAAATCGTCTGATTCTGCTAAAGACAAGAAGAAGGGTAAAGGTAAAGAAGGTGAGTCGTCGAAGAAATCAAGGAAGCGAAAGGGTGCCCAAAACTTTGCTGTCACCAATCAAACTGCTCAGAACCCACCGACTCAACCTCCTGCGAAGAAAGCATATGCTGGTACCGCACCTCACTGCACTCGATGTAATGGTCACCATGTTGCCCAACAGGCCTGTAAACAGTGTGCTACGTGTGGTAGACTTGGGCATTTAGCCAATGTTTGTCGTTCAGGACAAAATCAGTTCGCCCAGGTTCAAGCTCCGGCACAAGGGAATGCTGCTAGATTCCCACCAGGTTCATGTTTTAATTGTGGAGAGTTTGGCCACTTCCGCAACAACTGTCCGAGGCTGGCAAATGCTAATACGATCCCGAATGTGAACGCCAATGTGAATCCTGCTCGAGGGCGAGCTTACAACTTGAATGCAAACGAAGCGAGGGCTGACAACGAGGTTGTCAATGGTACGTTTCTTGTTAACAACCAACCTGCATCTGTTCTTTTTTATTCTGGTGCCGATCGAAGTTTTGTTTCATTATCTTTTGAGCCTTTGCTTGCGATACCTAGAACTAAATTGAGGAAACCCTTGTCTGTCGAAGTTGCTTCTGGTAAACCTCTTGTTCTCAATTCTGTTATTCGTAATTGTCAGTTGAACCTTGATAACCACCTCTTCCCTATCGACCTCACGCCAATGCAACTTGGAAGCTTCGACATTATCGTTGGAATGGACTGGTTAACCAAACACCACGCTGAGGTGGTTTGTTTTGAAAAGATTGTTCGTATTCCTCTTCCGTCTGGCGATGTTTTGGAGGTTCATGGTGAGAAACCTTCAGGGGGATTGAAGCTTATGTCATGTACAAAGGCCCAGAGATATTTGAGAAAAGGATATGTTGCTTTTCTAGCACATGTCACTGAGGAGAATAGCAAGAGTAAGAGTATTCAGGATATTCCGATTGTTCGAGACTATCCAGAGGTGTTCCCTGATGAACTGCCTGGTTTGCCTCCAGTTCGTCAAGTTGAATTCCATATCGACCTTGTACCTAATGCCAACCCGATTGCAAAAGCGCCTTATCGTCTTGCACCATCAGAGATGCAAGAATTATCGAAACAGCTTCAAGAGTTATCTGATAAAGGATTCATCCGTCCGAGTCATTCACCTTGGGGAGCTCCTGTCCTCTTCGTGAAAAAGAAAGATGGGTCTTTTCGAATGTGTATCGATTATCGTGAGCTTAACAAGCTTACCATCAAGAATCGATATCCCCTACCACGAATTGATGATCTCTTCGATCAGCTGCAAGGTGCTTCATGTTTTTCTAAGATCGATCTGCGTTCTGGGTATCATCAACTTCGTGTTCTCGAAGAAGATATCCCCAAAACTGCTTTCCGCACGAGATATGGGCATTACGAATTCACAGTCATGCCTTTTGGCTTAACGAATGCTCCAGCCATCTTTATGGACTTAATGAATAGGGTTTGTAAACCTTATTTAGACAAGTTCATTATTGTGTTCATCGACGATATTCTCATTTATTCGAAGACTCGAGCCGATCACGAGCAACACCTTCGCTTAACATTGGAACTCCTTAAGAAGGAACAACTTTTCGCTAAATTCTCCAAGTGTGAATTTTGGCTTAAAGAAGTTCAATTTCTGGGTCATATAGTCAATGAGCGAGGTATTCATGTGGATCCATCCAAGATTGTTGCTATTAAGGATTGGAGTACGCCAACGACACCTACAGAGATTCGATCTTTTCTTGGTCTTGCTGGATATTATCGTCGATTCATTTCCAATTTCTCGAAGATTGCGGTTCCACTCACTGCTTTGACTCAGAAGAATAAGCCTTTTGAGTGGGGACCCAAGCAAGAAGAAGCGTTTCAAACGCTGAAGCGGAAGTTATGTAATGCTCCTGTTCTATCTCTGCCCGATGGAAACGATGATTTCGTTGTCTACTGTGATGCATCTAACTTAGGCCTTGGTTGCGTCCTCATGCAACGTGGTAAAGTTATTGCCTATGCATCTAGACAGTTGAAAATCCACGAGAAGAACTATACAACTCACGATCTCGAATTAGGAGCTGTGGTTTTCGCGCTCAAAATCTGGAGACATTATCTTTATGGCACGAAGTGTGTGGTTTTCACAGACCACAAAAGTCTCCAGTATATTCTTAATCAGAAAGAGCTGAACATGAGGCAACGACGTTGGGTGGAACTCTTGAACGACTACGATTGCGAAATTCGCTACCATCCTGGTAAGGCGAATGTCGTAGCTGATGCGCTTAGTCGAAAAGAGCGAGTCAAACTTCATTCCGTTCAAACGTTATCAGATCTTCAATCTCGTGTTCTTCAAGCTCAGCAATTTTGTGTTTCACAAGATTTGATGGGTATGGAATTACCACATCAGCTTGAGCTTAAACTCGAAGCAAAAGGCGATGGTTTGCTTTATTTCAAGGATCGTTTGTGGGTCCCGAAACAAGACGATCTCCGCACCCTAGTGATGGACGAATCTCACAAGTCCCGATATTCTATTCATCCTGGTGCTGATAAAATGTACAAGGATCTTCGTACTAAGTTCTGGTGGCCTGGTATGAAGAAAGATGTCGCCTTGTATGTCTCAAAATGCCTAACTTGTCTCAAAGTCAAGGCTGAACATCAACGACCTTCTGGTTTGCTTGTACAACCAGAGATACCGGTTTGGAAGTGGGAGAGCATTGCGATGGATCTCATCACTAAGCTACCGCGTACTTCTAAAGGTCATGATGCTATTTGGGTTGTTATCGATCGATTAACGAAGTCAGCTCATTTTCTCCCGATTCGCGAGGACCTATCTGCTGATAAACTTGCAAAGACTTATGTTGATGAGATTATTTCATGACATGGTGTTCCTTTGGATATCATTTCCGATCGTGATGCTCGATTTTCATCTCATTTCTGGAAAACCATGCAAACTGCTATGGGAACCCAACTAAATCTAAGCACTGCTTATCATCCCCAAACAGATGGGCAATCCGAAAGGACGATTCAAACTTTGGAGGATATGCTTAGAGCATGCGTGATAGACTTTGGTGGTAATTGGGATTCTCATCTGCTAATGATCGAGTTCTCGTACAACAATAGCTATCATGCTAGCATTAAAATGGCACCATTCGAAGCTCTCTACGGTCGAAAATGTCGTTCACCCGTCTATTGGAACAAGACCGGTGAAGCTCAGCTTACTGGACCTGAGCTCGTTCTAGAAACAACGGACAAAATCAAGAAAATTTGCGATAATCTTGTGACAGCTAGAAGCCGTCAAAAGAGTTATGCGGATTTAGGACGCAAGCCCATGGAATTCCAAGTCGGAGACCGTGTCCTACTCAAGGTTTCACCTTGGAAAGGAGTCGTGAGATTTGGAAAGAAAGGAAAACTTGCACCTCGATATGTGGGACCATTCAAGATTGTGGAAAGAGTTGGGAAAGTTGCCTATCGACTAGAGCTACCTCCAGAGCTTGGAAATATTCATCCGACTTTTCACGTGTCCAATCTGCGAAAGTGTTTAGCTGACGCTGATCTTCACATACCTCTTGACGAAATCCAAATCGATGAAACAATGCACTTTGTCGAGAAACCCGTGGAGATAGTGGACCGTACATTCAAGCAGTTGAAGAACAAACGGATTCATTTGGTTAAAGTTCGTTGGGAGTCCAAACGTGGCCCAGAATTTACTTGGGAACGTAAGGATCAAATGATGACCAAATATCCACATTTGTTTCCACAAGCTTCCTCTAGTTAAAATTTCGGGACGAAATTTCCTGAAGTAGGGGAGACTGTGACAACTGTGCTCTGTAATCTCCGTACGATGAAAAACAATGTTGATTATTAATAAAACAATGTGCTTTGGTGTTATTATATGTGTTTTGTGTGTATTTGTGTTTGGTAATTTTACAATTCGATTCGATTCCAATTTCAAGCTCTAAATCGCTTTCTGGAAGGTTATACGCGCACTAATGCGTAAATATAACCAGTTTAATGCAACAAACGCTCCGGAATAGTGAAATAGGCTTAACGTACCTTAAATAACCTCCACATAACTTAGAAACAAGTTTTGGATGGTTTGGTGTGTCGAAAACAAGTTTGTCCAATCGCAGGGACTATTTGTGTCAAATTGCGAAATTATACCGATTCGTATAGTAACGAACACTCCGGAACTTGATCATAAGTTAAACATACCCTAAATAACCTTTACATAGCTTAGAAATAGGCTTTGAGGGGTTCGGTATGCTAAAATAAACTTTATTGATCAATAGGGACTTAAAGCGTCAAAAAGTGCACAGGTTTGCATTTTCGCGCATATCTTACGTTCTGAATACATCCGGACATCCAAAAATTTATGTAAGCATTAAAATATTATGTTTTAATGTTTGGCATAATAAAAATCCATTCGTCGCGCAATCTGGACCGTTTTTGCATTCGTTACGACTCCCGTCGTAATTAACCGAACAACGCAACCGTACGACCAAACGAACCGACATCCGAGATATTTTTGAGCATGTTTTGAGTTCCCTATACTTTAACTTCATTTTAGAGCCTTGAAATGAGGTTAACGGGGCTTAAACGTGTCAAAAATGAGCCGAAATGCAAGTTTTGCAAGTTCAGGGGCTAAACTGTCATTTTACGAAAGTGCTGGTCTGCAGGTCCTTTACGGACCGTATGGGCATGTGCTTACGGTCCGTAAAGCCTCCCCAGATCAGCAAACTTTTTTTTTTAAAACCCAGCTGTTCCCCATTGTTTTGCACATGGTTTGAGCAATCTATGGGCTGGTTTTGGATGCCCATAGTATTCCAAATCAGTGGGTACAAGTGTAGGGCCAAGATTAAACGCTTGGGGAACAAGAAACGATCCTAACGGTTGTGAATTTCCTATAAATACCCAACCCAACTTCATTTCTCCCCACTTGAGTTCTGAGTTTGTTCTCTAAGTTGGGGTGTTTTAGCACTTCATACCTGAGAATACTCGGAAGTTCAATCTTGCGGGGACCTTCTGTAAGTTTTCTTTCGCGTTTTTCATTCGTTTTAGCGTTAAAGTCAAACTGTATTTGACTTTCTGCTTTGACCAGTTTATGGTCAACGCGAAGTTCTTTTGAACTTCATAACGTGAGCGTAATCACGATGGTTATAGTCTCTAGTGACTATACCTACTGATTACCACGTTATCTAGGCTCAGTGACGAGTCGTAGCTTCGGCCAGAATGCGTTTTCTCGCGTATTTTGTAACCAAGCTACTTGTAGGTATCAAAACCGTTTGTTTTGATGCCAAACCTGTTTTCTAACTTAACTAAACATGTTTCGACATATTTAGCTCGTCACTTGTTAGTTTTGTGCTTATGTAGAGTCGTAAGTCAAGCGGACTAAACACCCGCTTAGACTTTCGAACACGACCCGTTTGGTCGATCATTAGGATTCGACCAAACATGTGTTGTGACCATAGTAGCGTAGGGAATAACCTTCCGGGGATATACCTTATGGTCACTTAGGTTTGATTAGTCGCATGATAAGTAGTTTATGTGCCTTGGTAAATTACCAAATGTGACACCTGTGTCACTTCAACCATCAAACAAATGCCAAACCAAGGAAATATTGTATTTCATACTTGGGATTTGTATAAATATGTGTATGCTTTGCACATATCAATCCTTGTTCAATTTCATACTCTACAACGCTTTCTGGAGAATTATACGCAAACTGGTGCATAAACGTACTCAGTTTAATGCGACAAATACTCCGGGAGACCATCATACACTTAACATACCTTAAATAACCTTTACATAACTTAGAAATAAGTTTTGAAGGCTTTGGTATGGCAAAAACAAGTTAATTCGCTTACAGGGACTAAACTTGACAAACTGCGAAAGTATGCCAATTTGAACTGTAACGAACATTCCGGAACATGTCCATAAGTTAAACATACCATATATATCCTTTACATAGCTTAGAAATAGGCTTTGAGGGGTTTGGTATGCTAAAACAAACTTTTGGATCATTCAGGGACTAAAAGTGTCAAAAAGTGCATAAGTTTGCACTTTCACGCATAACTCACGTTCTGAATACATCCGGACATCCAAAAATTTATGTAAGCATCCTTATATTATGCCTTAGTGTTTGGCATGAGAAAAATCCATTTGTCGCGTCATTTGGATCGTCTTTCACGCTTATGCGCATTCCGTCGTAATTAAGCGAAAATCGCGATCGTACGGCCAAACGAACCGACATCCGACATATTTTTGGGCATGTTTCATGTCCACAATGTTTAGGCATCATTTTAGGGCCTTAAAGATGGCTTTACAGGTCTTAGAAGGGCTGGAAATAGCTTAAACACGCAACAGGGACCAAAAGTGTAAATTCTGCAAGTGGTGCAGATCAGAGGGGCCAGGCGGCCCGCGTAAGGATTGCCCAAAACATGAGGCGGGCCGCGTGAACATGTCTGACAGAAGATTTTGCATTTAATGCAGAATCTGGCCTTTCGTTCGATCAAAGGGCGATGCCTTTTCACCCAAATGAAGGGCCAAGGGTCAAGTTCACTGAATCTAACCCCTGGACACATGTACGCACGAGATCAACGCACGATATTCGATAAAACGATCCTAACGGTTCCACCTTTCCTATAAATACCCCCCCCCTTTAGTGTAAAATTCACAAAATCAGATCTTAGAGCTCTAAGTTGAAACCATTGTTTCATACCTGAGCTATTTGGTCTTGATTAGCACTCGGGGACCCTCCGTAAGTCTTCTTTCGTTCTTTTATTCGTTTTTCGAGTCCGAAAGTCAACGTTTTGTTGACTTTCTGCATTGACCAGCTTTTGGTCAATGTGAAGTTCATGGAACTTCATAACGTGAGCGTGATCACGATGGTTATGGTCCATAGTGACCATACCTACTGATTACCACGTTATCTAGTCTCAGTGACGAGTCGTAGTTTCGGCCAAAATGCGCATTCTTGCGTATTTTGTAACCAAACTACTCGTGGGCATCAAAGCCGTTTGTTTTGATGCCAAACCTGTTTCTAAACTTAGTTAAGCATGTTCTAACATGCTTAGCTCGTCACTTTTAGTTTAGTGCTTATATAGGGTCGTAAGGTAAGCGATTTAAACCATCGCTTATACTTTCGAACCCGACCCATTTGGTCGGTCATTAGGACCCGACCAAACACATTAGGTGACCATAGCTATAACCTTCCGAGGTTATACCGTGTGGTCGCAATGTTAGGCGTTCCGAACGCGTTCTACGCGAACGACGCGTTAGGGTAGCATAAGCTACCTAAACGGGTCGTGATGGACCGTGAGCACTTAGATTAGGTTTCATTTTAGTATGTAGGCTTTGCTAAGCCATATTACACGAGTCTCCATACTCGTTTGGTTTACGAACCCGCGTACTGTCCGATCCTTCCGATTTGGTCCGGTATATTAACATAAGCTACCTATTAGGTGCCGTTGATATTCCGTGATCTTTAGCATTATCCGGTTATTATACAAGGGATCCAAAGCAATCTCAGGTGAGTACATAGTTCCCCTCTTTTACTGTTTTCTGAACTGTTTTGGGGTGAAGCATGTGTACCTATCTGTTATTTTCATGATTTCCAAAGTATAATTGATTATACATAATAGTATTTATCTTTTGACAAACTAAATGACTATCTATGGTTTAAACACTGATTTCTCAAAAATTACAAAAGTAATTGTTGGAATAGTACTTATTTTGTTCACCAGACCGATTGGTAGTATGATATAGCGCTATAGGACTAGACACCCCATTCCTGTTGTCATGGAATGTCTGAAACCAATTTGTTTCTCCATCCAAATAGGGATTACCTTTGTGGTATCCTTATAGTCTCAAAGGTGTAGTTTGATGCACCAGGTCTGAATGAATTCTTAAATCGCACCTTTAAAGTATATTTTGATATACTCCCAAAAAGTATAGTTTGATATACTCTCATGTGTGGTATTGTACAGAACCAACATATATTTTGTAATCATCCAAAGCATATTGTGATATGTTACTCACATAACTAAAACATAGTTTAATATGTTATTTATCACATCCAAAGCATATACTGATGTGTTAGTTACAAAACTAAAACATGGTTTAATGTGTTATTTATAAATCCAAGGTATACTTGTAATATACTACTGAAAACTATTATTTTGAACAACTAAAGTATATTTAATATACTATCTATCAAACGATTTAGTTTTGGTTAGTGTTTAGATAACGGAACGAGTGTAATGTGATGAAAACATGGTAGATACGCCGCTGGTACTTCTTATATATAAGTGTTTTCATTGCATTACATACCGTGGCGTTATTTAGTACACTTGGGTTAACAATATTGGAACTGAAATATATTTTAATATATTACTTATTCAACTCTCTTAAAACCAAGGTATATTTTATATATACCATAAACATTTTATTAAAACATTGTTTTTCAAACAAGTTAACTTATACAAACTCATTTTACATGGTTATTCAGTTAACCATACATTATTCTCTTATTTATACATATCATCAGATCCTATCGTTTTTCAAATGATTTACAAGACAAAGCAAATTTACAAAGTTCATGACTAAACATTTTCTCAAACATAAGTCATGAACTCCGTTTTCACAAAACCTATGTATCTCACAGGCATTTTTATGCTGACGTACCTATTTTTACACATGTTTCAGGTGCTGTCTTGAGATGATTGTTGATACATGCTACATTTAGGATGGACTCGTGCCTTAGCAACTTTAAAACTTGGAAGATCATAGTTGTACTTATGTGATTGTAATAGAACAACGAGTTCATTTAATCAATAAAACAATATTTAAATTTCCATGTGTTATGAAACAATGATTCTGTTACAACACTCCCCGACGTTTCCGCCACGTTTTGTATGTTCTACGTGGTCGGGGTGTGACAGAAAAGTTGGTATCAGAGCTCATGGTTATAGGGAATTAGGTTATTAGTAATGCTTTGACCTAGTCTATAACCTTCCTAGGACCCTAACGCGAGTTTACTTGCGTTTAGTCATAAAACAATATTGTCACCTATCCTTAGGCGACGACCCCAACAAGAACATAAATTTCAAAACCGCTTTGAAAACTAATCATCTGTTCTAGGATGATTGATTTCTAGGTTTTGAACCCTCTGTTATAGGGTTTTGAACCCCTTTGAATTTTCAAAATCCCGTCAAAGTTGGTCTAAATAATGTGAACACATGCAAACTGGAAGGGTGGATGCCTGTACCCTGAGTTTTCTGTCTAAGGCTAGAGTGTTCGTACAAATCCACATAATCAGACCAGTCACTCTTACCTGGGAACTCTTGGGGTGAGTGTCCACTTATAGGCGAGCATGTCTTCGCGATACATTATTTTTGACCTATTTGCTTTGATTAATCACCAGGTCGTTTGTTGCTTTGTAGTAACAGACAGACGGCCACTATCCTTGCTTTCATCAGATTTGTTTCATCTCATTCTTTTCGTCTAATTCTCTCACTCGTTTCCTCTCATGTTTCCTCTTTTAGAATGCCTCCTCGACGCGACAATCAGATGGCGAATGCCGAACTGGCGGAAATCATCGCGCAACAAATGGCTGCTGCCTTCCCAATTCTTTATGCTCAAATAACTCAAGCCATCAACAACAACAATGCTCCATGCAATTTCAAGATTTTTAACTCAGCTAAACCGCTCAAGTTCAATGGTTCTGAGGGAGCAACTGGTCTTCTTCAATGGTTCGAGAGCATTGAGAATACTTTCCGTCACGTTCAGTGTCCTGAAAATCGCAAGGTCGAGTTTTCTTCAAGTGTGTTTCAGAAAAGGGCTCTTACGTGGTGGAACGGGGTTATGAGAGACCGCGGTGCAGAGGTTGCATTAGCACAGACTTGGGCCGAGCTTAGGGCTCTTATGATGAAGGAGTTCTGTCCTCGTCATGAGCTTAGGGCTCTAGAAAGGGAATTTGATGATTTAAAGCAAGACAGTGGGGAACATCGAGCCTATACTGATCGCTATGAGGAATTGAGCTTGTTATGCCCTACTATGGTTACGCCTCTGGATAAGGCGATTGAGAAATACATTGATGGGCTTCCTGACGTAGTTCAGGACATCGTTACTGGCAGCAACCCTACTACTGTCAGACAAGCCATTGAATTGGCTGCCACTCTGACTGAATCCCAAATCAGGAAGCGCAAGCTGTTTCGGAAGGGCGACTTAAGACCATCTGACAAGACTGCTCATGTGGAACCAAAGGAAGAAAGTGCTGAGGTGTCCAAGAAGAAAAAGCGCAAAGCCTCTCAAAGCTACGCTGTAACTGCTCAAGACAAACAAGTTGCACCAAACCAGCCAACACAACCTCGTAAAAGACAAAACTATGTTGGTACCGCACCGTTGTGCAACAAATGCAACCGCCATCATCTAGAGCAAGAGCAGTGTCACAAATGTACCCACTGTGGGCGGTTGGGACATTTGATCAATGTTTGTCGTTATGCAAATCAAGCTGCTGCAAACCCTGCTGCTGTTCAAGCACGGTTCCCTCCAGGGTCATGTTATAACTGTGGTGACCTTACCCACTACAGGAACAATTGCCCAAGGCTTGTTAACATACCTCCAGCGCGAGGACGAGTGTTCAACATCAATGAGGCAAACATGAACAATGATGCAGCAGTGAACAATTAGTGTTTTGTATTTCCTTAGTTGCTATCTTTTGACACTTCAAGACAATTCCGTTGTTACATAAATAAAGATTTGTTGTTTTTATTTCTGCAAAATTTATGCGTTTGTGTGAATGCTTGATGCAACTTTATGATGTCAACCCAAAGACAAACTACTCGTATGGTTCTGTCATATTATGATCACTTGTGATCTCCCCAAGAACCTTAAACTCTCGTTTCTTTTAAGAAACAAAGTCAAACACTTATTGAGAATCCCTCTATCTTTATAGATAGATCTTCATAAATCGTTAAAGTGCCAAATGAAATCCATAGGTTGGATTCCTAGTGTGCCTTAATATCCATACCTAAGGATAACAAAATAAAGAATCAAGTTAACTAAATTTGTGCTTATGTATTTTCTTACATGTTTTGTGGTTGTATGTGATCCATCCAAATCCTCATAGAACCTTTCATATCTTCATACGAGAGATTCATAATGGGATATCCAAAGATACTATCTTAAACCCTTAATGGATTTCAACAGTGTAGTTAAGTCCCTCGGGTTATAAAGTATTATTCTATAATTGGACCTCTTGAAAGGTCTGTTTAAACAGATTGATTTTGAAAATTTGATTAGAAATATCATGTGATGATATAAAAATGATCCCTTAAGCGGTCTATTTAAAGAGATCGTACGACGGTCTAGTTAAGAAGATCATGTGTTGATCTAGTTAAAAAGATCGTTCGTTGATCGAATTAAAAGGATCCTTTGGTGGTCTAGTCAAATCGCTTCATATTTATTCAAGTAATTTTCCTACGGATTATGAAATGGACTGTGCGGACTGTGCAAGGAATTACGTAATTATGGAGGCCTACATAATTATGGAATTCAGTGCACAGGAACCACAGGAAGTTTCATCATGTGTTAAGACCTAGTGACAAGAATAATGATACGGGAGAAGTCTCGGACCTCGACCAATGTCATTTATTCTCACACTCCCCCAATTCTGATCTCAATCACACACCAAGTTTTCCTATGATAAGCCATCATAAGAAACGTTCGTCAATCAGTAGTTCAAAATTTCATGTTTTACTATTTCAAGGAATTCACTCTGAGGGTTAACAAATTCGCTAAGAATCCTAACTTGGCCCAGGGTTTTACCTAAGGGTTCAATGGATCTATTATAAGGCGAAACCTTCACAGCTGTCCTCACGAGTTTCCTCTAGAATTAAATTTCGGGACGAAATTTCCTAAAGTAGGGGAGACTGTGACACCTGTGTCACTTCAACCATCAAACAAATGCCAAACCAAGGAAATATTGTATTTCATACTTGGGATTTGTATAAATATGTGTATGCTTTGCACATATCAATCCTTGTTCAATTTCATACTCTACAACGCTTTCTGGAGAATTATACGCAAACTGGTGCATAAACGTACTCAGTTTAATGCGACAAATACTCCGGGAGACCATCATACACTTAACATACCTTAAATAACCTTTACATAACTTAGAAATAAGTTTTGAAGGCTTTGGTATGGCAAAAACAAGTTAATTCGCTTACAGGGACTAAACTTGACAAACTGCGAAAGTATGCCAATTTGAACTGTAACGAACATTCCGGAACATGTCCATAAGTTAAACATACCATATATATCCTTTACATAGCTTAGAAATAGGCTTTGAGGGGTTTGGTATGCTAAAACAAACTTTTGGATCATTCAGGGACTAAAAGTGTCAAAAAGTGCATAAGTTTGCACTTTCACGCATAACTCACGTTCTGAATACATCCGGACATCCAAAAATTTATGTAAGCATCCTTATATTATGCCTTAGTGTTTGGCATGAGAAAAATCCATTTGTCGCGTCATTTGGATCGTCTTTCACGCTTATGCGCATTCCGTCGTAATTAAGCGAAAATCGCGATCGTACGGCCAAACGGACCGACATCCGACATATTTTTGGGCATGTTTCATGTCCACAATGTTTAGGCATCATTTTAGGGCCTTAAAGATGGCTTTACAGGTCTTAGAAGGGCTGGAAATAGCTTAAACACGCAACAGGGACCAAAAGTGTAAATTCTGCAAGTGGTGCAGATCAGAGGGGCCAGGCGGCCCGCGTAAGGATTGCCCAAAACATGAGGCGGGCCGCGTGAACATGTCTGACAGAAGATTTTGCATTTAATGCAGAATCTGGCCTTTCGTTCGATCAAAGGGCGATGCCTTTTCACCCAAATGAAGGGCCAAGGGTCAAGTTCACTGAATCTAACCCCTGGACACATGTACGCACGAGATCAAGGCACGATATTCGATAAAACGATCCTAACGGTTCCACCTTTCCTATAAATACCCCCCCCCTTTAGTGTAAAATTCACAAAATCAGATCTTAGAGCTCTAAGTTGAAACCATTGTTTCATACCTGAGCTATTTGGTCTTGATTAGCACTCGGGGACCCTCCGTAAGTCTTCTTTCGTTCTTTTATTCGTTTTTCGAGTCCGAAAGTCAACGTTTTGTTGACTTTCTGCATTGACCAGCTTTTGGTCAATGTGAAGTTCATGGAACTTCATAACGTGAGCGTGATCACGATGGTTATGGTCCATAGTGACCATACCTACTGATTACCACGTATCTAGTCTCAGTGACGAGTCGTAGTTTCGGCCAAAATGCGCATTCTTGCGTATTTTGTAACCAAACTACTCGTGGGCATCAAAGCCGTTTGTTTTGATGCCAAACCTGTTTCTAAACTTAGTTAAGCATGTTCTAACATGCTTAGCTCGTCACTTTTAGTTTAGTGCTTATATAGGGTCGTAAGGTAAGCGATTTAAACCATCGCTTATACTTTCGAACCCGACCCATTTGGTCGGTCATTAGGACCCGACCAAACACATTAGGTGACCATAGCTATAACCTTCCGAGGTTATACCGTGTGGTCGCAATGTTAGGCGTTCCGAACGCGTTCTACGCGAACGACGCGTTAGGGTAGCATAAGCTACCTAAACGGGTCGTGATGGACCGTGAGCACTTAGATTAGGTTTCATTTTAGTATGTAGGCTTTGCTAAGCCATATTACACGAGTCTCCATACTCGTTTGGTTTACGAACCCGCGTACTGTCCGATCCTTCCGATTTGGTCCGGTATATTAACATAAGCTACCTATTAGGTGCCGTTGATATTCCGTGATCTTTAGCATTATCCGGTTATTATACAAGGGATCCAAAGCAATCTCAGGTGAGTACATAGTTCCCCTCTTTTACTGTTTTCTGAACTGTTTTGGGGTGAAGCATGTGTACCTATCTGTTATTTTCATGATTTCCAAAGTATAATTGATTATACATAATAGTATTTATCTTTTGACAAACTAAATGACTATCTATGGTTTAAACACTGATTTCTCAAAAATTACAAAAGTAATTGTTGGAATAGTACTTATTTTGTTCACCAGACCGATTGGTAGTATGATATAGCGCTATAGGACTAGACACCCCATTCCTGTTGTCATGGAATGTCTGAAACCAATTTGTTTCTCCATCCAAATAGGGATTACCTTTGTGGTATCCTTATAGTCTCAAAGGTGTAGTTTGATGCACCAGGTCTGAATGAATTCTTAAATCGCACCTTTAAAGTATATTTTGATATACTCCCAAAAAGTATAGTTTGATATACTCTCATGTGTGGTATTGTACAGAACCAACATATATTTTGTAATCATCCAAAGCATATTGTGATATGTTACTCACATAACTAAAACATAGTTTAATATGTTATTTATCACATCCAAAGCATATACTGATGTGTTAGTTACAAAACTAAAACATGGTTTAATGTGTTATTTATAAATCCAAGGTATACTTGTAATATACTACTGAAAACTATTATTTTGAACAACTAAAGTATATTTAATATACTATCTATCAAACGATTTAGTTTTGGTTAGTGTTTAGATAACGGAACGAGTGTAATGTGATGAAAACATGGTAGATACGCCGCTGGTACTTCTTATATATAAGTGTTTTCATTGCATTACATACCGTGGCGTTATTTAGTACACTTGGGTTAACAATATTGGAACTGAAATATATTTTAATATATTACTTATTCAACTCTCTTAAAACCAAGGTATATTTTATATATACCATAAACATTTTATTAAAACATTGTTTTTCAAACAACTTAACTTATACAAACTCATTTTACATGGTTATTCAGTTAACCATACATTATTCTCTTATTTATACATATCATCAGATCCTATCGTTTTTCAAATGATTTACAAGACAAAGCAAATTTACAAAGTTCATGACTAAACATTTTCTCAAACATAAGTCATGAACTCCGTTTTCACAAAACCTATGTATCTCACAGGCATTTTTATGCTGACGTACCTATTTTTACACATGTTTCAGGTGCTGTCTTGAGATGATTGTTGATACATGCTACATTTAGGATGGACTCGTGCCTTAGCAACTTTAAAACTTGGAAGATCATAGTTGTACTTATGTGATTGTAATAGAACAACGAGTTCATTTAATCAATAAAACAATATTTAAATTTCCATGTGTTATGAAACAATGATTCTGTTACAACACTCCCCGACGTTTCCGCCACGTTTTGTATGTTCTACGTGGTCGGGGTGTGACACCAAAATACCCTTTTTATACATAATTGGTAATTAAGCATATGTAACTTAAATTTTTGACACGTAACTAATTATGTAACATAATTAAACATGTATGGGCATATAATACTCGTCATAGGACTAGTTAGACGCCTCGAACGCGCTTTTTCGCGCACGACGCATTAAAGTAGCGTAAGCCACCTTAATGGGTCACGATGGGTCGAAAGCACTTAGGTTAGGTTCCGGTTTAGGATGTAGGCTTTGTTAAACCATATCACATGAGTTCCAACACTCATTTGGTTTACAAGATCTCATTCTATCCGATCTTCCGATTTAGGCGTCTATTGTTTGACTAGTGGTCCGATTACTAGGGGCTACTTGATTTCTCTGGTTTGCTCGAGTTTGTTGAAGTTCTATTTGATCAAGGATACTTTGCACTACATGTGAGTACATAGTTCCCCTATTTTACTGTTTTAAACGTTTTGGGGTGATTCATATGTATCAAATGTTTTCAAAGTTTAAACGAGGGTTTCAAAAACGATTATAACGATTTTACTAAACTAATAACGATTTCGATAAGGTGTACACGACTTGTTGGTTGTAATTACATAACGAATGACAT
The DNA here is from genome assembly GCF_002127325.2 of Helianthus annuus. Lineage (NCBI taxonomy): Eukaryota > Viridiplantae > Streptophyta > Magnoliopsida > Asterales > Asteraceae > Helianthus > Helianthus annuus. The sequence continues at coordinate 109,459,947 of NC_035449.2, read as the reverse complement.
TCATTAGCATTGATCAAGCCGACCAGTATTAGGTTATGGTACCATAGGATCTGACAAATCCCGTTATTGCACTGCACCCATAGTTATGTGTGGGGGTTGTGGGTAACGACTGAATCTGATGATTGTTAACTTACCCTTTGGTGGTTTGTTAATACGAAACGAGAAACGAGTTAGACGAGTCACGAAGGTTTGAATGTTGTTAACAAGACGACCAAAAGTAGTTTCACTATTAAAAACGAATACGAACGAGTAGACGATTTGGAAACGATGTTAAACGATTTGGAAACGATGTTAAACGATTTGGAAACGATGTTAAACGATTTGGAAACGATGTTAAACGATTTGGAAACGATGTTAAACGATTTGGAAACGATGTTAAACGATTTGGAAACGATGTTAAATGATTTGGAAACGATGTTAAACGATTTCGATAAACGACTGGTTTTTGGTTAAGTGTTTAGATAACGAGACGGGGTTAATGTGGTGAAAACATGGTAGATACGCCGCTGGTACTTCTTATATATAAGTGTTTTCATCATATTACATACCGTGGCGTTATTTAGTTCACTTGGGTAAACGATATTTAAAACGATGTCACACAATGATGTTTTACAAGATGTTTTTCTAAAAACTAAATGTCTTGGGGTTAAGAACTATGGCTACGAGATTTTATAAACTTAACCAACTTGATTTGAGTTGGTTAACTATGTTGCAATACACTTTTCAAAACGAGGTTTGTATTTCGACTCTTGTAGTCTAATAAAGTATTGCACCATACAAACAAGCCATGATTCCAATACCCTTATAAAACCTATGTACTCGCCAGCAATTTCTTTGCTGACTTTGTTTTTTTTACATATGTTTCAGGTGTGGTTGAATGATGTGATTTTCTAGGATGCATGCGTCACGTAGGACCTGGACGAGGCCTTAGTGACTTTAAAACTATGATAGTTGATAAGAAACTTGTTTGTTTTATGTTAAGACAATGTAATGTTTGATATTATCAATAAAACGAAACTATTTTTGAATCCATGGTTGTGAAACAATTATTCTGTTGCAACACTCCTCGACGTTTCCGCCACGGTTTGTTGTCCTACGTGGTCGGGGTGTGACAAGGATCACTTATAAGGATCACGTATAATAAAAATCCAGCCCTAACAATTAGGATCCAAAAGGATTTCGTCCACATCCTGTTCTCTCGCCTCCAGGACATTCCTTGGAGGATACTGTAATTGCTATTGCTCCCTTGGCTTCGAGGCTGGTTTCATTGATGAGGTGTAACAATCCTTAACCTCCTGCTGATCACTGTCGATCTTGATTATTCTCCATGGGCTAGGGAGCTTCACACATTGATGGTAGGTGGATGGGACTGCCTTCATATCGTGTATCCAGGGCCTGCCAAGGATGACATTACAACAAGACAAACAGTCAATAACACAAAATTTTTGATAATTATGTAATCCTTCCACATAGATTGGGAGTTTGATGTCCCCCAGGGTTTTCTTAGTTTCGCCACTAAATCCCACAAGCACGGAGGATCTTGGAGTGATATCTGATTCAGGGATTCCCATCTTCTTCAGAACATCAAGTTGGATAATATTCACTGAGCTTCCTCCGTCAATAAGGATCCTGCGGACAAAATGGTTAGAGATAAAGAGAGTGATGACTAGACTATCATGATGAGGATCCTGAATGTTAACGCGATCATCCTCATCAAAGGTTGTCGCTTTTCCTTCCGAGACACTTGATGTTCGAATAGGTCTTTCTCTGTTATCCATTTTAGCTTCCTTTGCATTCCTTTTAGCTGCTGAGAAGGATGTACCACAGATGTCTGATCCTCCAGAAATAAAGTTGATCACTTGTGCATCTGCCGGAGGAGCTGGAGCTTTTTCAGGGATCCTTTCAGGATCCTGAGTCCTTTGCTTTTTTCTTCCCAACAACTCTTTTAGATGTCCCTTGCTTAGCAGATATCCAATTTCCTTTCTCAATGCGATGCATTCTTCAGTTAAATGCCTGAAATCCTCGTGGTATGCACACCACTTTGACTTGTCTTTAGTTCCGGCTGGTTTGTCGTTTTTTCTGGGTCATCTGGCATTTTCTCCTAGATTCTGCATTGCAAGGATTAGTTCATGATTATCAATGGAAAAACAATATTCAGAAATCGGAGGATAATCCTCATCATCCTCTTCTTAGTCAACGGCATGCACGTTCTGGTTGTCATTCCTATTGTAGGATTTGAATCTGTTGCTTTTGAAAGAGGATCCTTGCTTTTCTTGTTTTGAGGATCCTACTTGTCTTTCCTGGATCCTTTTGTCATCCTCTAGCCGGATGAACCTGAGTGCATGAGTTCTTACTTCATCTAGGTTCCTGCATGGTGTCATAACAAGATCATCATAGAACAATGAATCCTTAAGCAATCCCATTTTGAAGGCTTCAACAGCTGTGGCCATATCCAAGTTGGGAATATCTAAGGATTCTTTACTGAATTTGGTTATATAATCCCTTAATGATTCATTATGACCCTGAGTTACCCTATATAAATCACTAGTCAATCTTTCAAATTTTCTACTACAAGAGAATTGATTATTGAATAAATTAACTAGATTAGCAAATGAGGTAATAGAGTAAGGGGGAAGACTTAGCAGCCATTTAAGAGCTGATCCAGTAAGAGTGGATCCAAATCCTTTGCATAAGCATGCTTCCTTTAACTTTTCTGGAATTGGATTGATCTCCATCCTCTCCCTGTATTGTGCTATTTGTTCCTCAGGATCCGTTGTACCATCATACAGCTTCATAGTAGGGATATGGAACCTTTTGGGTATCTCAGCATCACAAATTGGTGGTGCAAAACGAGATACCTTATGGCTTGCATCTGCAATTTCCGGGATAGGTTTGACTACCCCTGGAACACTTGATATCATATCCTTCAGTTTTTGTAGTTCTCTGGCCATAGCATGATTGATACCTGTATCCTGCATGAATCCATGGTTAGTGGTAAGAGAATTATTAAAAGTGTTACCTCCCATCGGGTTCAAGTTAGGAACATTGGATGTGAATCCATATTGCTGGGATTCTGGGATGATGGATGGACCAGTGGAAGCAATGGTCTGCATTGGAATAAAATCTCCTTGATGGACATCTGGACTTCCTGTTTGCAAATTCTTCAAGGATCCTGGTATCTGAAGGGATCCCTGAATATGGGATGATCCTGGAACGAAGGAGGATCCTTGAACCTGGGATAATCCTGAAACGAAGGAGGATCCTTGAACCTGGGATAATCTTGGAACGAAGGAGCATCCTCGAACCTGGGATAATCCTGGAACGAAGGAGGATCCTTGAACCTGGGATGATCCTGGAACGAAGGAGGATCCTGAGTTCATGAAGGATCCCATATGCTGAGTATAGGATCCTGCCGGTTGGAAATATGATCCTGATGCCTGAGTCACTACTGCTAGGCCGAAATGCACTCCTCTTGATCCACACATGTGTTGAACGTCTGGGACCTCTGATGGCTGAGAAGTAATCATCGGAGTATTAAAATTCAAAGATTTGGGCATCAGTGGGGAATGATCCTCTGCCGTTTTCTTTTGTCTTTTGAGATCTCCGATTTCCTTGAGGATCCTGTCATTAGTTTCATCCTGCTGCTGCATACGATCCCTCATCTGCAAAATCAAAGTAAATATATCACTAGTACTGGGAATAGAAGAAGTTAGAGCAGAAGATGATGGTTTAGAGGAGATAGGAGTTGGTCTCTTCTCAGCATTTTTCTGAGATCCAGCTGGTGGTGGAGGCAAAGGTGGAATGCCATTAGATGAATTGACTGCAGACATCGCTGTGGAAGTATTCTTCAATGATGAAGCCATGCAACACTTCCGGAATGATCACCAACAGAAAAACTTTCTTATGAATGAAGCACCAATTGCCCCACGGTGGGCACCAAACTGTTTTGGTCAAAAATCACTTAAGGATAATGCAACCAAACTTTATGTAAACGGGGAATGATGCTTGGTATGATGAACAAAGTGAAGGATCACTTAAATGTAAAATGCACAAGTGACACAAGGATTTATACGAGGAAAAAGCCCTTGATCAATGATCTCCGGCATAAAAAACCTCGGGTGATGGAAACTACCGATCACCAAACTTCAATATAACAAATGATGGTTACAACTTTGGATGGTAACGAGCTAGGTACAAGGATCACTATAGTATCGTGTGCTAAGGCATGTGAGAAATGTGTTGTCCCTTCCGAATGTTCAAGAGTGCCTTTTATACAAGTGTGTGTGGTTCTATTTTAGGCAATCACCTAACTACTAGCTCGTTACCCCTTTAGAAATAGAAGTAAATTTAGCCTAAATAATCGCCCTTGAATTGTGCTGAGTTTCCATATTCTTCATAACGTCCATCTTTGATTATGCATGTGCAAAATTAGCGTGATAGATTCCTTGTTTACGTTGCTAAGACCAAGTCCAACTCGTAATTCCTGCAAAGTAACATTTAATCCAAAGAGAACAATCGTTAGTGAGAGGATCCTTAGGATGATCCGTGATCCTGATCCTGGGGCTCCTCTGAGGATCACTATCTGCCAAAGAAGTAAGGATCACTTGTTAGGATCACATGTAAGGATCATAGGTCATAAAAATCCAGCCCTAACACTTACTGTTTTGGTCAAAAATTACCGAAGCAATTTAGTGATCAAATTAGTTAAGTGAGGTAGTGTGCTAACAATGTGTGTGTTGAAAATGTTCTGATTATCTTCTTTACAAAAACAATTTTCATGGTATAGCTCAGGATATCGAGCTATACCAACAATCAAACAATGAGCAAAAAAGTAAAAGGTGACACGAGATATACGAGGAAAGCCGTTGATCAATCTAGATCGCCGGCACAAAACCTCAGGAGCTGACAATCGCAGTTGCCTTGTTCTTCTTATTACTTCAAACTTCAGGATACAGTGCAGGATATGATGCGGATCAACTAAGTGTTACAATGAGATTTGAGTGTAAGTGTATGTGTTGTGAGTAATTGCAGCTAGTAGAGAGCAGAAGTGTGTGTGTAAAAGTTGTATCTACCTATGATCCGATCACTCCTTTATATAGTAAAAGAAATAACAAACTATCCTAAAAATGGGGGATGCTTCGAATATTCCCCTATGAATGTTGGAGACCCCTTCTTTGCAGCTTCAACGTTCTTCTCTCAACAGCTTAGTCCGAGTCTTCAGGAGAAACAGTCCATTTGAACATTATAGGCAAGCCTCGCTTCATTACCAGGATACTGCATCAGGATGTTACCAATATCCTGATCCGGTATCCTGATCACAATCAAAAGTAACAGAACCAGAATATAATTCAGGATATATGTGCAGAAAACCACCCATAACAATTGTCCCCAAAATATATCTGTTAGAATACGAATTTCCAATGGATATATTTTAAAACTTATCGCATAATTCGAGGTAATTAAGATGAAGAGACGCTTGAAGTAACAGTGTGCAACTTCTAACGCGGTTTATCCTCGATGGCTATCTATTTCGCCCCTATATCTTCTCAATTTCTTGTTGATAATCATCCATCCTCCTCAGAATTCTCAGGTACTTCCTCTTGCCTTTTTCTTTCAAAATTTTCTCTGCATAAGTTCTTCGATGGCCACCAGAACCCGATCACATTCCGGTGAGTCCACTTCGTAGTTTACTAACCAAAACCTGCTTAAACACCCTGAGAAGGAGGTATGCTCTTTCGACAACGCTGGCATCGCTGCACTGAGAACTTCCGGTGCTTTTTCCGACAGGGTGGTGATTCGTCCGTTCGACCGGAGCATCCAATCAGACGTGTCATCTGAAGAATGGATCTGCTTTTCATCATACCCATTTTCTCTTGGCCTTCGATATCCCTTTCTGGAATTTATCATGCAATTTTTTCGAACCACTGGTCTCTGTTTTGCCCAAACAATGCCCATGGTCTGTAGAGTACTCATCACGCTTAACCAGATCAAAACCCTTCATGTCCCTGACCTTTGTATCGAAGATATTCCGATTGCTTATCGTCTCCGATCGCATGGCAACAACCGTTTCTTGCTTTTTTCAACCTCTAGCAACCCGCTCATCCTCAAAGCATCAAGGAACGAGGATGGGTGGCAACGAAAATTTTTCTTTGTTAGACGGGACTCCATCGCCAATGGTGATAGCCTTCTGGTGAAATGGTTGACCTCCGGTAGGGTTTAGGGCTTTAAGATATTCCCAAATATATCCTAATGATATATCCTGTACTAATATCCTGATATTTTTGTGCAGCAAACTTCAAAGAGTTGGCTCCTCCCACTGAAGAATCTCGAGAGAGAATTAACAGGATCTACCAGTTGCTCGATAGTGATAGAACCTTTTCATTGCACCTTCCAAGTTCAAGCTAATATTCCTCATCTGACATGTCTGGTAAGGATCATATAACTTTATACATATTTAATTAGTTAAATATAAAATAAGGGTAGAGATTTAAATTTTTCCCCTGTGATGTAGCACCAGCCAACATTCCAGAAGTCTTCGACCTTGAAGAGTTGGACAGTTACTCTGGCCCTGTCCAAGTGAAGAAAGAACCTAGCAAACCTACTACCACCTCCAAACCGGTACCCAGCTCCAAAGCAGCAGCCGCTCCTAAGCCTTCTCCTGTTACCAAGCCGCGTGCCTCAAGCTTCCATAAAAGAAAGGAAACTGACTCTCCAGCTTCATCTGAAACCTTCCCTTATGAAAACCATGGGTTCCTTGAATCCAGTGGGTTTATGACCAACTTTCTTAACCAGGTACATATCCTTAACCTACATCCTGCACCCATATGCTGATTATATATGTTAATACTTGTTTCCTTGGTTTATTGGGTCTTGAACGCCTGACAAGCCTTTATGAAGAAAATTGTGGACTGAACAAGATGCTAGAAGTGAAGTTGAAGAAAGCAGAGACCACCATCACTGATCAGGGAGTGATACCCGCTGCCAAGTCACAACATTACGAAGACAAATTCAAAGCAGTGACTCAGGAAGCCAAAGCCACCATCAACAAGGCCAACCAAGATGCTCAAGCCAAGCTAGATGCCGCCCATCTTCAATACGAGAAGGATATGAACACCTACCAAGAGGGCCTTAAAGGGTCTGTTGTAATTTCCCTCATTCAAGCCAAGCTAAAGATGGCTTATAAAGCCAAAGCCCTGGGCTTTAAATGCCCCTCCTGGAATGTTAATGCTTGGGAGGCGAAATTGAAGGATCTCGGGGGTAATCCTATGGAGTATCCTGCTAAGCCTACGGGTGAGGAGCCTTCCAAGGCAACAGAGGAGGCGACTGATGCTGGTGGCGATGCTGAGAAGAATCCTGACGGTGATGCTGGTGCGGGTGTTGGAGAAGACGCTGCGGTTGAAGAAGGTGCTGCTCCTTGAAAGCAGCGAAGTGGGCAATGATGGATATTCATGCCTAGGCTGGAGCCCACTTTTTAATCTTTGATGGTTGTGGTAGTTTTTGAACAATTTAATTTCCTTTCTGTTGAACAATTTAATTTCTTGCACTTTAGAACAATTCGATTGCCAATGGTGGAGGGATCCTGAGTTTCAAGATGAAGCTCTTGGTCATCAATCCTTAGTATGTTTTATTTTGAATAGTTTAACAATTGAAGGTTGAGGGATCTTGAGTTTCAAGATGAAGCCTTCCATTGTTAAGTAAATATGGTTAAGACTAATTGTGTTTTTGGTGGATAGATCTCGGTTTGAGATGAAGCCAGAAACACAACCTTTTGCTATGTTAATAAACTAACCTTTTTTGGCCTTATCCATTGTTGTCCATTTTTACTTTGCAAATCTTGTTATGTGTTGTTTGATTTGAATGGAGTTTCAATTGTTAGTCTTAGTATAAAATTTCAAATATTCTGACCAAACATCCTAAGAATATATCCTGGTCAGTATACTCATAAACATTCCATCAAGACTTTTGTCAAACATGGTTTCAAAAACTTAGATAATTTAAATAAGGCTTCTAAAGAATAAAAAGGAGAGATCATACCAGAGATAGAATATATCTCAATCCTTAAACTTCAATCCTCTTGCAATCTTCCCATCGAAAATGTCCCCAGTCCAGGAGACTTAATAAACCAAGTCCAAATTCGATCTTTTGAACTGTTCACAGTGCCTTAGTAGGAATGTCCACTGTACATGTTGCTTTTAAATACTTAGGAATTTTTGTGCATCAATCGCAACTAATCTTAGACTTGTATATATAACTTTAGTATTATAGGGGATAAACCCTAAATATGCTGGAGACAGATCCTTAATATTCTGGGGATAAACCCTAAGTATACTGGGGATAATCCCAAATTTTCGTGAGCTACAGACGGGAGTGTAGAAACTCCAAGACTTAGAAAGGTGAAAACCTTTAAACCTTAGAGAGTATGAAAATACTCTTTTGTGGGAGAAGGTGATCAATCCTCATATACCTTTAGGATCGAGGATATAGCCAATAATAACAAAATTGTCAGCCAGTTTTACATGGACTGGTCCCGCTATCATGAACTATTCCTAGATAAGTTGCACTCTAGGCGGGGTGTTTAAACCCAATTCGAGAGAAAGGTGAATACCTATAAACCTTTGAAGGGATTAGAATCCCTTAATCGTGAGAGAGGGGGGCAATCCTCTAATCTTTCGATTCATTCCAAGTGTATATCCTGGAGCTATATCCCGAAGCATATTCTGCAAAACAACCTTAAACTAAGGTGGGTGTTAGCTTGGCTAACACCCCTCCGATGCTTAAGTCAGTATTGGGTTCAAAAGGAATAAAATAAAATTATATTCAAAAGAGATAGAATTCATACCATGCTGAGTTAGAAATTAAATTCTAAACTCACTTGAAATAGGCTTTGAGGTGTATAGCATTCCAGGATCTTAGCAATATATCCCCTTCCATATTCTTAAGCCGGTATGCCCCTTTTCCAGATTCCGATTCAATCTCATATGGTCCTTCCCATTTTGGAGCTAACTTTCCATCAACAGGATTAGTAGTGTTCTGAAAAGCTTTCCGTAATACCCAATCTCCAAGTTGAAACCTTCTAGTCCTAAGGTTTTTGTTATATGATCTGGATATCCTCTGTTGGTATGCTGCCATCCTTAACTTTGCCGCATCCCTCGTCACATCAATAGTATCCAACTCTTGGCATAGAGCTCAAGGATTCTTCTCAGGATCCCGGAGGTTGGATCTTGTTGTAGGTATCACTATCTCTGTTGGGATCACTGCTTCTGCTCCAAATACTAAGAAAAATGGTGTTTGCCCAGTTGCACTTTTTACTGTCGTCCTATCAGCCCATAAAACAAAGGGTAACTCTTCTGCCTATCTTCCCTTCTTAGCTCCTAATCTTTTCTTCAAATTGTTGACGATTATCTTGTTCGAGGATTCTGCCTGTCCATTTGCCTGAGGATGTACCAGAGTAGACATGATCATTTTGATTCCCCAACTCTTGCAAAAATCGGTAGTCCTCTTACTGATAAACTAAGAGCCATTGTCACAAATTATGACAACTGTCAAAATTCCCGGTATCCGTACAACTATTAAACCAAGATTAGTGCTTAACGACTGTGCTGAATTACAATTAATGACTTGAATTGCTTTCTGGTTATTGCCATATACATACATGTGCATCACATATTGCTTAATGTCATATCATTATTGCATGAGAACATTATTGAGTCAAATGATGCACGAACCACAGTTAGCACAGTTATCAGACAAACTGGGAAAATGCTGACGGAGTTCAGTACATAGACAGACAATGTGTTGAGACACAGAATGAGCCAGAAACCAAGTATTACACTAGTATAGTGTGTAGGAAAGTAAGAATAACAAAACTGCCTTCCTAGTGATAGTTTAAGTGCTGAAAAGTGCCTAAAACTCACTAAAACTATAGAATTCTGCAGAAAATCAGCAAATTCAGCATTTAAACACACTAAATATGGTTAAATGTTCCTGAATGCTTTCCTAAGTGTCGGGAATCAAAACTGTCATAAAAGGGTACATAAAGCATACTAAACTGCATAGTTTAGCACCTTAACGAACCGGTAACCAACCGAACAACCGGACACTACCCGAAACACCAAATTTCCACTAGAAGCACTATATTAACATTACCAATCTAGTTATGATCCCCGAACATCATAACACACTATATAAATATCTAGTAACTAAACATCTTACTATACACTTGGATTTTAACTAAGTAACTAACAATTGTTTAAACCCTACACCTACTACCCCCCCCCCCCACACCTATGAGACGGCCCAACATGGCCCCCACCTTGTGATTTTCTATCAATTTAATAATAGATCGTGTTGGTGCTTTAATAAGCATATGAACCAAAGGAAAACATGAGTTAGGAGTTTATAAGATTAACTTGTGAACATAAGCTCATTACACATACAACACCACACTTTCTATTTCCTTTCTTCTTTGGGTTCGGCGGAGATGAAGCACAAGCACCACCACCATTATCATTCATCCTCCATACATTCCAAGTATACTCAAAGGTGATAGAAGGTGCATAAGGAAGCTAGCAGCTTTTGGAAGTTCAAGGGCCTTCTTTATTTGCTTTTATCCACCTCTTTTCTTCTCTTGATCATGCCTAGCCTTGAGCTAGTGGTAAGAACATTGATCTTTCCATTTTACATCTTATCTAAGTGGTTAAGGAATGATACATAATGTTAAACTTGAAGAACACTAAGAATTAAGAGAATGAAACTTGAACATAAGCTTAAATCATGAAGAAATTATGTTGTTTATGTGTTGATTTACTTTTTGATTATTGTTTCTTATGTAAATGATGTAGATCATCATATGATCTTGCTAGATCATGATTAAAAAAAATAATCTAGCAAGATGAGAGGATAAACATGTTAGAGTTTAATAAATCATCCTCATGAAAGACATGAACTTGAAAGAATATATTGATTTCTTGTAAATGATGATTAGAGTGAGTTGTAAGTCTTGTTAATCTAAGATTTCAAGAATGATTTTTCAAGAAACCAAGTTAAAAATACAAGTTTTACTTAATCTTGGTTCTTAAATAAATAAACCTCATTTTTGGTGGTTAATAAAGTGTAGAAGAACATGTGTAACAAGAAAAATCCAAGAAGAAACATTTTTAGAAAATGTGATCACAAGTTGTAAAGATCTATTTTCTTTAAAAATGATGTTTTTAAAGAATCAACCACACTTTAAAGGGTAACAAGACTTACTAAATACACTAGTTAGTTACTACAAATTTTTATAAATTTTCAAGTTCATGAAGTGGTAGTTTATGCTTGTTTTTGGCAAAATTGGTAAGTGTAGATTGTTTATTGTTGATTGTTGATTGATTGTGTTGATTTACAAAAGAAAATGATATGCCTTAAAGGCATGGAAACCTCTATTTTTAGGGAAAACTATGGCAAAATTTTTCTAAAAATTAAACACTTAGAAAAATATTTCTAAACAAATATTTACAAGTGTATTTCAAACCATGGATTTTTCACATAAAGCTTGCCATAATTTTTGTGACAAAAATATAAATATTGGAGGTTGGTTTTATAAATAAAAGTGACTAAATATGTGTTTTGGTCAAAAATCAAGCTAGGATAATGCAACCAAATATTTTGTTGTGAGGTGTGATGCTTGAATCAATGAACAATTGTATGAACAACTAGCAAATGAAATGAACAAGTGACGCAAGGATTTATACGAGGAAAAAGCCCTTGATCAAGAGTTGATCTCCGACATAAAAAACCTCGGGTGATGGAAACTACCGATCACCAACTATGATTAAACAAATGGTTGTTACAACTTGGGATAATAACAAGCTTGTTACAAGGATCACTATTGTGCAAATGTGTATGAAATCGCCAAAGTACTGCCGAGAGCTTGCAAGAGTGTGTGTGTGTTAGCTAACTTAGCTGAGTGTTCTAATCTAAGCTTGTTATCCCCTTTTAAAATTAGAAATAACTAGATAACTAACTATCCGCTAAATGTGCAAGCTTCCCACGATCTCCATAACGTTCACAAAGGCCAAGCACGTGCGCAATATTGAGGGCATATTCTCCAAGAATATCGGTAAGACTTGGTCCATGCATATACTCCTACAAAACAAGCTCACATACAATGTAGACAACCGTTAGCGTAAGGATAACAATGAGGATCCTGGATCCTGCAACACCTTCTGAGGATCCTTAATTCAAACAGAATTGAGGATCCGTGATCCTGGCAGTACTTGAGGATCCGTGATCCTTAGGATTGGAAAACCCTCCCTTAACAATTGCCCCCAAAATATGAGGAGTAAAATGTATTTTAACGAGTTATATTTTTTGATCTTATCTCCAATGAACTGATTAACGGATATATAGCCGTTAGAATCTAAGTAGCCGTTGCTGGTCTTACGTTAGCGACATGACTTGCCTGCAAAATCATCATTGTTTTGGTCAAAAATCCAGCAAGGATAATGCAACCAAATCTTTTGTTGTGTGCTGTGATGCTTGAATATACAAACAATCGTATGAATAACTTGCAAATCTAATAAAGTGACAACACAAGGATTTGCACAAGGAAAAAGCCCTTGATCAAGAGATGATCTCCGGCATAAAAAAAACCTCGGGTGATGGAAACTACCGATCACCAACTAAAATTAAACAAAAAGTGTGTTACAACTGGGGATTATAACAAGCTTGTTACAAGGATCACTAGAGTGTCTGAGTGTAAAAGTGTATTGAAATGATTAGTAAACTGCCGCGAGTTGTTCAAGTGTTTGTGTGTTTGCCAAATTCGCTAAGTGTTTCTACTCAAGCTTGTTATCCCCTTTTAAATTTAGAAATAACAAAGCTAATTAACTATCCGAATATTGTGCAAGCTCCCCACGATCTCCCACAACGTTCACTAGTCCATCTACGTGTGGAATATTATGAGCATATTCCCCAAGAATATCGGTAGAAGTCAGTCCATGCCCACACTCCTGCAAAACAAGCTCATAAACAAGGTAGACAATCGTTAACATAAGGATAACAATGAGGATCCTGAATCCTGGTCCTGCAACATATTCTGATGATCCTTACTTCAAACATAGTTGAGGATCCATGATCCTTGCAGCACTTGAGGATCCATGATCCTTGGGAAATCCTCCCCTAACAATTGCCCCCAAAATATAAGGAGTACTCTGCAAATTAATGAGTTATATTTTCTTGATCTTATCCGCAACAAACTAACGGATATATAGACATCAGGATAGAACTATCCGTTGCTGATCTTACGTCACTGAAGTGACAATCCTGCAAAACCATCATTATAAATTCAAGTTAGAGATAAGGGTTGAGGAGCATTTAAGTTCATTTGTTACATCCTTTAAATCTTCATTTGAAGATCCGATCAGGTACTTCTCTTTCCTTTCTCTCTTCATTTTCTCATTCTGTTCTATCTTCCTTCAACATCATCCATGGCAAAAATGGTCTTACGATCCTCACCAGCTAAGGATCACCACAAACATAGCCCGCTGAAAAGCCAAGGAATCATCAAGGACTCGTCGAAGGAACGCTGCTGCTTCAGCGATCCGGATATAGACCAGATCCGGCATTACTTTCCGGCAGACTCTGTTTTCAAGCCTTTCAATCCTACCGCCTTGAGCGATTTTGTCTCTGCAACTTGGGTTACTTTTCCTGCTACCCCGTTTCTGATAGGATATTCATATCCTTTCCCTGCTTTCACCCAATCTTTCTTCTCCCTTACCGGCATCTCCTATGTTCAGGCCATGCCAATGATGTGGAGGGTGTTATATACCCTTGAAAGGATCATTGAACAGGAGGATATTGAGCTAGGATTGTCGGAACTGGCAGAACTTTACAACCTTGTGAGCCACGGGTCACACCGCTTTCTATTCAAACATAAACCAGGCCAAGCACACCCAATCCTCAAGACCACCAAGAATGACACAAACTGGAAGCAACGATTTTTCTTCGTTAGGAGGGATTCCATCCCAAACGGGAAGGATCTACCCCTACAATGGGCCACCCATGGTAGGATAGAGGATCCTTATAGAAGGATCATAGGATAACCCTGTCTCTGTTGAGGATCACTAACCCCTTCTTTTTGTTTTGCAGCAATTTCTGTCTCTCACATCATCTCGTCACCTGCAACAAAAGAGAGGATCACCGCTTTCTGGATCCTTAACCCTGCAGTAAGACCATTCCAAGCAAGTACCAAGGATTCTCAAGAAGTATCCTCAGGCTCAGTCACAATGTCAAGTAAGTATCCATGTTTATATGTAATTAAACATTTTAAATGAAATAGAACAAGAATACTTATCTGTTGTTTTGGATTTGACAGGAGCTGGAAAATCCTCAAAGTCTGCCTCTCGTTTCAGTGTTAGTGACCTTAGCAATGTTGATCCTCGATCGGCAAAGAAGAAAGCTGCTGCTAGCCCCAGTGCTATAATCCCCAAAGCTACCACCTCCAAAGGGGGGAAGAAAAGGAAGACCACCGAAGCTGACAAGCTGGAAGGATTGCCTCTTATCCGCCACCAATTTCAGGAATACTTTGCTGATGTAAGGATCACCTACTCTGCTTCATTATCCTGCCCACTTGAGGATCACTGATCCTGAATTCTACCTTGTCCTTTTGCAGAAATTCGCCGAGATCGAAATGCTCTTTGATGCATATACTGAGGAGGCGGAGCAGAAGCAGCTGGAGTTCCAAAGGTTCTTCCTAGCCAAAGATCAAACCATCTCCTCCCTCGAGAAAGACCTCAATCTGGCTAAGAAGCATGTGGTCATGGCCCAAATTGATGCCGATCATGAAAAGCATGAGCTGCTGGAGGATGCCAAAGTCTTTGGCGCGATTACCATGTACAAAATCAAGCTCCAAATGGCTCAAGAGGCTGAGGATCCTAACTTTGATAGGACCACCTAGGACCAGGAGGGCTGGAAGGCAAAGCCGGCTGAGCTGGAAGATGAGGAAGAGGCTACGGAGGTCCTGGCAATTGAGGCAAGTGGCAGCGGGAAGGATCAAGCTGGAGGTGATGCTGGTGGTGATGCAGCCAAGGTGTGAGCTGCAAGAATGGGCAATGATGGACATTTCTAGACGCAGCCGGAGCCCATTTTTTAGAATTTGGTAGTGTTTTTTGTGGTTGTTGATGTTTTAAACAATGTTGGGTTGTACTTTGAACAATAGCTTTAGGTTTAAGGATCACCGATCCTTTGGACAATGGGTAGGATAATAGGTGGTGGAGGGATCCTCTGCTTGGGGGATGATGTGACAACTCGAGTGTTTGACTTTCACTTTCGCATTTATTGCGCGTTGACTTTGACTTTGACTGTTTAGTTGTTGGATTGTGGACTTGAATTATACGAGTTGTTTGCCTATATGTTACTATTTGTGGTGATAGAAAATAATATTAGAATTGTTATTATTATAATATTAACTTTAACCTAGCCCTCGAAGGATGACATGTAGTTCGAAGGATTCGAAGGACCGCGAAGGATAACCTTCGACCCCGAAACATATCCTTCGAGCACGAAACATATCCTTCGATATGTTTCGGCCCAGTCTTTCCAATGGGCTTGGCCCATTACTGTGATACGTATATATGGGAATGCATGAAATCAGTAGTTATTTTTCTAAAAACCCTAGAGCATCTTTACTTGTGACGGCAACCACAAACTTACGGAGACTTTTTGCTGATCAATTCCCTGTTTTCAATATCGGTTAGTGTTTAATGTATATGCTTTCATGATTTATCGATCGCCTTACAATATGTTGTTGATCGGACTTGTATGCTAATCGATTATGTATGTTAATGGGATATGAATGTTATAATTGCCTAATCGTTTTGCAATATGTGTTTTTATGATCGGTTAGTATGGATGTTTTGAAAGATACTAGGGTTGTATGTTAATCGGTTGTGCATATTGGTAGGATTTGGATGTTCATCGGATTTGTATGCAAATTGGATCTGTTGTGATTAGGGTTAATGATAAGGCTTGTGGATTGGTTGTGATGTATACACTACGGATTGTTATTGTTCACTGTTCTTGAAAACGGAATCGTATAGGATAAAGTGTTATGCTTGTTAATCAAATTAGGGTTCTTGAGTGAAACCTTGTGATTATGCTTGTTTGATCCTGTTGACAATAACTGATTAGTGAAATTGTGTTAATGGATAAAACGTAACTGCCATGACCGAAAGATATCAATGGCCCGAACCATGGTAGTTTGACCGAACCATAATCTGATCGAACCATAGTTGACCGAAGGATACTGGTTGACCGACAGATAGTTGGACCGAAGGATAGTTAGGACCGAAAGATGTCATGGTCCGAAACATGACATTCGGTCCGAAGGATCATTGTGACACTTGTTTTCGAAAGATGATAGTATGAGTCGAAGGATACTAGGGTTTTGAATAATGTTTGAACAGTGGAACATACGTTGATTTAATTGACATGCCATGCTTAGTGATGAACGTGCAATACTACGTGCCGTGCTGATATGCAAACTGACTGCAATGTGAACAATTAATTGCATGCGTATCATTTTGAACATGAACTGATTTGTTATACGTGCATACACTAGGACGTGATTAATTACTTGTGAGTGCATAACTTAGCATACCGAGCAAACCAAGGTGAGTTCACACAGCCAAGGCATGGGTTCCCAGGGTGGGAATGGGTTGGAAGATTACTTGTGCATACTTTGATACTGTAACGAACGATTAAACTGTTGATGCTTACGAACTACTCAACTGCCTTCGCACCCACCCTGGTCGGTAAAGACTATGGTCGCGAACGAACTGATAAATTGCCTTCGCACACACCCTGGTCGGTAAAGACTATGGTCGCGAACTAACGAACATAATCTTCGCACACATGCCGGTGAGGCCGCGATGGAACTGATACGATACGAAACTTAATTGAACAAACGCACTATTACTCAAACTAAACTATAAACTGTGAACTCGCTCAACTAGTTTGTTGATTATCTGCTGCATGCCTTGCAGGACCTTAGGTACTTATGGAGCTTGCACTGGAGGAGCGGGACGTTGTGGGCAGTGGGTTAAGAACGCTATGTTTAAACATTTCGAATAATTGAACTTATGGTTTACTTGGGTTATTTACTTATGCTTCCGCTACTGATACTATGATTGTTTTGAAACGTCAATTGTATTGAACGGGGTTTTACGAATTACTTTATTTATATTATGCTATGTTCAATATGATTGATGGCTTGATCCTGGTCAGTCACGCTCCCAAGCGGTGATACTCCGCAGGTGGATTTTGGGGGTGTGACAGATTGGTATCAGAGCCATTGGTTATAGAGAACTTGGTTTTAATATGGGAAAACGTTTTATTAAAACCAGACTATAACCAGAACAGTGCTCTCAACGATCCACAACGACGCTTCGCTCCACGTGCAAGACTCAACTTCCTAGGTAATAAGGTTTATGTTTATTGCCTACATGCTAGAATTTGCATAGAACTTTGCTCGTAGTATGCTTACATTACCTTGCTCACAACTTGACATTGCATGAGAATACTTATGTGCTTACACTCTTCTGTCATCGCACTACTCGCGAACCTTTCTCACTTATGTTGCCTTTGATGTGAAGATCAATGGCCGCACGAATTACCATGACTCAAGCCCAGCTAGAGGCTCTCGTTGCTGCGGCAGTTGCAGCCGCCCAAGCAGGTAGTGTACCCTGCAGTATAAACACTAGGATCTTTAGATCCTACATTAATTCTCGTACTTAACTTTGCCCTATTCGTACACAATAGGTCAACCCGCTCAGCAACAACCTGGGTGCACATTCAAGAATTTCATGGATTGTCGTCCTAGCTCGTTCAGTGGCACGGAGGGAGCAGTTGGACTCCTCCACTGGTTTGAAAAGCTCGAGTCGGTTTTCGAAATGTGTGAATGCCCTGAGGCTCGCAGGGTGAAGTTCGCCACTGGCACACTTGAAGGGATTGCGCTCACTTGGTGGAACGCACAAGTGCAGATTTTAGGGTTGGCAGCTGCTAACGCCACACCCTGGAATGAATTCAAAGAACTGATCAAGAGGGAATACTGCACTAGAGAAGACATTCACAAGTTGGAGGACGAGTTGTATAACTTGAAAATGGTTGGTTCGGAAATCGAAGCTTACACCAAAAGATCGAATGAGTTGGCTGTGCTGTGCCCAACTATGGTAGATCCTCCATACAAGCGAATTGAGTTGTATCTCAAAGGTTTGGCACCAGAAATACAGAGCCACGTTACGTCGGCTAACCTCAACAACATCCAAGAAATTCAGCGCCTCGCTCATCGCATCACAGATCAGGCAGTAGACCAGGGCAAACTGCCAAAGCGTGTCGGCGCTACTGCTACAGCTGTTACTTCAGTCACTCCAACAGCTGCTACTTCTGCCACACCCAGCGAGAATAAAAGAAAGTGGGACGGGGATTCCAGCAGGGGATCAGCGTCTGTTCAATCCCAAACTCAGCAACGTCGCACCAACGATTACCAGAGTCCGAGTCAGCAGTCATCGGGCAGTCAGGGACATAGTGGTTATAAGGGAAATCACCCGTGGTGTAACAGGTGCAACAAACACCACAGTGGAAGATGTCGCAGGAGTCAATGTCAAAGGTGCCACAAGATGGGCCATGAGGCCAAAGATTGTAGAAGCGCGCGACCAGTGAATCAGAACCAGCAACTTCCACCGCCAGCTCCACAGAATCAGCAGCAGCAGCCACAGCGTGGAAACCGGGGGTGTTTCCAGTGTGGGGCTGAAGGTCACTACAAACGCGATTGTCCCCAGTTGAACCAGAATCGCAATAACAACAACAACCAGGGCAACGGGAATAACAACAATCAGGGTAATGGTAACAACAACAACGGGGGAAACAACAACAACAACGGCAATGAAGCTCGTGGTCGTGCTTTTGTGTTGGGTCGAGGAGATGCAGTGAATGATCCCAATGTGGTTATGGGTAAGTTTCTTCTCGACGATATTTATGTTACTGTCTTATTTGATTCGGGTGCTGATACAAGCTATATGTCCTTGAAAATGAGTAAATTATTAAAACGTACACCAACACCTCTAGACACCAAACACGTCGTAGAACTAGCAAATGGTAAAAGTGTAGAAGCCGCACAGGTAGTCAAGGGTTGTAGTATTGTTCTAGCGGGTCAGACTTTCTCGATTGATCTCATACCCATAGTTTTGGGTAGTTTCGACGTCGTCATCGGTATGGATTGGTTATCCCAACATCATGCGTAGATCTTATGCAAAGAAAAAGTTATTCGTATTCCTCGCTCCAGTCAGGAACCTCTCGAAGTACAAGGTGACAAGAGTGGTGCTGTGGTTGGCATCATCTCTTACTTAAAGGCGCAGAAATGTTTACGAAAGGGACATACTGCCATTCTGGCACTTGTCACTGACGCATCAGCTAAGGAAAAGAAGCTGGAGGATATACCAGTTGTGCGTGATTTTCCTCAAGTGTTTCCTAAAGATTTACCTGGTTTACCTCCTCATCGTCAAGTCGAGTTTCAGATTGAGTTAGCTCCTGGAGCAGCACCAATAGCCCGCGCACCGTATCGTTTAGCTCCAACCGAACTGGAAGAACTGTCGAAGCAGCTACAAGAGCTCTTGGAAAAGGGCTTTATTCGTCCAAGCTCTTCGCCTTGGGGAGCTCCAGTGTTATTTGTGAAGAAGAAAGACGGTACGTTCAGGATGTGTATCGACTACCGTGAACTCAACAAGGTGACGGTGAAGAACCGTTATCCTCTTCCACGCATAGATGACTTATTCGACCAGTTGCAAGGGTCGTGTTACTATTCCAAGATCGATTTGAGGTCAGGGTATCATCAGCTGAGAGTCCGGGATGAGGACGTCTCCAAAACTGCTTTCAGAACTCGCTACGGTCACTACGAGTTTCTGGTCATGCCATTCGGGCTTACAAACGCACCTGCAGTCTTCATGGATCTCATGAACAGGGTGTGCAAACCGTATCTCGACAAGTTCGTCATCGTTTTCATCGACGACATTTTGATTTACTCCAAGAGTCAGGAGGAGCATGAGCAGCATCTACGTATTATCTTGGAACTTCTTCGAAAAGAGCAACTGTACGCAAAGTTTTCAAAATGCGACTTCTGGCTTCGTGAAGTCCACTTCTTAGGCCATGTGGTGAACAAGGATGGGATTCATGTCGATCCATCCAAGGTTGATTCGATCAGAAACTGGCCAGCACCACGTACACCGACGGAAATACGCCAATTCTTGGGTTTGGCGGGTTACTACAGGCGATTTATTAAAGACTTCTCCAAGATCGCGCAACCACTCACTATGCTTACACAGAAAGGTGTCGTTTACAGATGGGGTAATACACAGGAGACCGCTTTTCAGTACTTAAAGGATAGGCTTTGCAGCGCGCCTATTCTCTCACTGCCCGAGGGCACGGATGACTTCGTGGTTTATTGTGACGCATCGATACAAGGGCTTGGTTGTGTATTGATGCAACGGGATAAAGTTATCGCATACGCCTCTCGGCAACTCAAGGTTCATGAACGGAACTACACGACGCACGATTTAGAGCTGGGAGCTGTTGTTTTCGCGCTTAAGATATGGCGACACTACCTGTACGGTACCAGGTGCACGATTTACACCGATCACAGGAGTCTCGAGCATATCCTTAAGCAAAAAGATTTGAATATGCGTCAACGAAGATGGGTTGAACTACTGAACGACTACGAATGTGCCATCAAGTATCATCCAGGGAAGGCCAATGTTGTGGCTGATGCCCTCAGTCGGAAAGACACTCTACCTAAGCGCGTGCGAGCGCTACAGCTTACCATTCAGTCCAGTCTTCCTGCACAGATACGAGCTGCTCAGATAGAAGCACTAAAACCCGAAAACGTCAAGGCTGAAGCCTTGCGCGGTTCAAGGCAACAAATGGAACAAAAGGAAGACGGCGCCTACTATGTAACGGGGCGTATTTGGGTCCCACTTTATGGCGGTTTACGCGAACTTGTGATGGATGAAGCGCACAAGTCTCGCTACTCGGTACATCCAGGGTCGGATAAGATGTACCACGATATCAGAACAACTTATTGGTGGCCAAACATGAAAGCTCTTATCGCAACTTACGTCGGCAAGTGTTTAACTTGTGCAAGGGTTAAAATCGAGTACCAGAAACCATCAGGCCTACTTCAGCAACCAGAAATACCACAATGGAAATGGGAGCAAATTTCCATGGATTTTGTTACTGGCCTACCTAGATCCCAGCGTGGGAATGACACTATCTGGGTGGTCGTTGATCGGCTCACAAAGTCTGCTCACTTCTTGGCTATCAAAGAAAAGGATAAGTTTTCTACCCTAGCAGACATCTACATGAAAGAAGTTGTTTCGAGGCACGGAGTGCCCATCTCTATTATTTCGGATCGCGATGCACGATTCACGTCAGAACTTTGGCAAGCGATGCACAAATCTTTCGGCTCACGATTAGACATGAGCACAGCATATCATCCTCAGACGGATGGGCAGTCTGAGCGAACTATTCAAACTCTAGAAGACATGCTTCGAGCGTGTGTCATCGATTTCGGCAACGGCTGGGAAAAGCACCTCCCTTTGGTGGAGTTCTCGTATAATAACAGTTACCATACCAGCATTCAAGCCGCTCCATTCGAGGCATTGTACGGACGTAAATGCCGGTCACCTCTCTGTTGGGCAGAGGTGGGGGATAGTCAGATTACGGGTCCAGATATTGTTGTGGACGCCACAGAAAAGATAGCACAGATACGACAACGCATGGCGGCAGCACGCGACCGTCAGAAAGCCTACGCGGACAAGCGTAGAAAGCCATTGGAATTTGAGGTCGGGGACCGGGTTTTATTGAAAGTTTCACCCTGGAAGGGTGTGGTACGTTTTGGTAAACGGGGCAAACTCAATCCGCGGTACGTCGGACCGTTCGAAATCTTAGAAAAGATTGGCAAAGTAGCCTACAGATTAAACCTACCTCCTGAACTCGGTGCAGTTCACAATGTATTTCACGTGTCCAATCTGAAGAAATGCCTATCAGATGAGACCCTTATAGTTCCTTTTAAGGAACTCACTATCGACGAGCGGTTGCAGTTCGTCGAGGAACCAGTTGAAATCACGGACCGGGATGTTAAGGTCCTCAAACACAAGAGAATCCCTCTTGTTCGAGTTCGTTGGAACTCCCAGCGTGGCCCGGAGTATACATGGGAACGCGAAGACCAGATGAAAGAAAAGTACCCCCAGTTATTCGAAACCAATGCATCCACTTCTGAGGCTGAAGCTACTACTACTGAATTTCGGGACGAAATTCCAAATCAACGGGGGGATGATGTGACACCCCAGGAAAACCAGTGAACGATGTAACTTACCTAGCTCCCTCAGTAAGTGCGTACCAAATTTCGGGACGAAATTTCTTTCAAGTTGGGGATAATGTGACAACTCGAGTGTTTGACTTTCACTTTCGCATTTATTGCGCGTTGACTTTGACTTTGACTGTTTAGTTGTTGGATTGTGGACTTGAATTATACGAGTTGTTTGCCTATATGTTACTATTTGTGGTGATAGAAAATAATATTAGAATTGTTATTATTATAATATTAACTTTAACCTAGCCCTCGAAGGATGACATGTAGTTCGAAGGATTCGAAGGACCGCGAAGGATAACCTTCGACCCCGAAACATATCCTTCGAGCACGAAACATATCCTTCGATATGTTTCGGCCCAGTCTTTCCAATGGGCTTGGCCCATTACTGTGATACGTATATATGGGAATGCATGAAATCAGTAGTTATTTTTCTAAAAACCCTAGAGCATCTTTACTTGTGACGGCAACCACAAACTTACGGAGACTTTTTGCTGATCAATTCCCTGTTTTCAATATCGGTTAGTGTTTAATGTATATGCTTTCATGATTTATCGATCGCCTTACAATATGTTGTTGATCGGACTTGTATGCTAATCGATTATGTATGTTAATGGGATATGAATGTTATAATTGCCTAATCGTTTTGCAATATGTGTTTTTATGATCGGTTAGTATGGATGTTTTGAAAGATACTAGGGTTGTATGTTAATCGGTTGTGCATATTGGTAGGATTTGGATGTTCATCGGATTTGTATGCAAATTGGATCTGTTGTGATTAGGGTTAATGATAAGGCTTGTGGATTGGTTGTGATGTATACACTACGGATTGTTATTGTTCACTGTTCTTGAAAACGGAATCGTATAGGATAAAGTGTTATGCTTGTTAATCAAATTAGGGTTCTTGAGTGAAACCTTGTGATTATGCTTGTTTGATCCTGTTGACAATAACTGATTAGTGAAATTGTGTTAATGGATAAAACGTAACTGCCATGACCGAAAGATATCAATGGCCCGAACCATGGTAGTTTGACCGAACCATAATCTGATCGAACCATAGTTGACCGAAGGATACTGGTTGACCGACAGATAGTTGGACCGAAGGATAGTTAGGACCGAAAGATGTCATGGTCCGAAACATGACATTCGGTCCGAAGGATCATTGTGACACTTGTTTTCGAAAGATGATAGTATGAGTCGAAGGATACTAGGGTTTTGAATAATGTTTGAACAGTGGAACATACGTTGATTTAATTGACATGCCATGCTTAGTGATGAACGTGCAATACTACGTGCCGTGCTGATATGCAAACTGACTGCAATGTGAACAATTAATTGCATGCGTATCATTTTGAACATGAACTGATTTGTTATACGTGCATACACTAGGACGTGATTAATTACTTGTGAGTGCATAACTTAGCATACCGAGCAAACCAAGGTGAGTTCACACAGCCAAGGCATGGGTTCCCAGGGTGGGAATGGGTTGGAAGATTACTTGTGCATACTTTGATACTGTAACGAACGATTAAACTGTTGATGCTTACGAACTACTCAACTGCCTTCGCACCCACCCTGGTCGGTAAAGACTATGGTCACGAACGAACTGATAAATTGCCTTCGCACACACCCTGGTCGGTAAAGACTATGGTCGCGAACTAACGAACATAATCTTCGCACACATGCCGGTGAGGCCGCGATGGAACTGATACGATACGAAACTTAATTGAACAAACGCACTATTACTCAAACTAAACTATAAACTGTGAACTCGCTCAACTAGTTTGTTGATTATCTGCTGCATGCCTTGCAGGACCTTAGGTACTTATGGAGCTTGCACTGGAGGAGCGGGACGTTGTGGGCAGTGGGTTAAGAACGCTATGTTTAAACATTTCGAATAATTGAACTTATGGTTTACTTGGGTTATTTACTTATGCTTCCGCTACTGATACTATGATTGTTTTGAAACGTCAATTGTATTGAACGGGGTTTTACGAATTACTTTATTTATATTATGCTATGTTCAATATGATTGATGGCTTGATCCTGGTCAGTCACGCTCCCAAGCGGTGATACTCCGCAGGTGGATTTTGGGGGTGTGACAGATGAAGCCAGTTGTTATCCTTCTGACTTTTATTTCCTGCATTCAGACCTTATCAAATATGGACACCCTTTGCCAACCCAAGTGGACGGGCCACGTTTTGCTGGTAGAAACTTGGGTTGGCAATTTTGACAACCTTCAAGGGTTTAATATTTTGTGAATAAATAAAACTTTAATCTTTTTGGCTTATCATGTGTTGTCATGATGTATTTTGTTTGAATTTACTAAGTAAAGAAGAAAAGTTTAATGAATCTTCTAAAAAATTTAGGATATGATCAACGATCAAATATCCTATAATCGACAAATTCTGAAAAGTAGTATAATTTAAGGATCATAAATCCTGTTGTCAAAGGATAAAGGTCACTTATATAAATAGCGAACAATTTTAAAGTAATTAAG
The DNA here is from genome assembly GCF_002127325.2 of Helianthus annuus. Classification (NCBI taxonomy): domain Eukaryota; kingdom Viridiplantae; phylum Streptophyta; class Magnoliopsida; order Asterales; family Asteraceae; genus Helianthus; species Helianthus annuus. The sequence continues at coordinate 109,435,048 of NC_035449.2, read as the reverse complement.
GACCATACCTCAGAATCCAAGTGAGGGTCCTAAACCCTTAACATCGATAATCAGAATAACCAAAATTCAAACCTTAATGAAAGGTTGGGATCAAGGATCCTTAGCTTTTTAACCTTAAGAACCTGAAATGAAATATAACTTGGGACTAAGCCAATATAAGAGAAAAGTTAGTAACTTGGGACAAGCCCAACAATTCTGGGGACAAACCCAATATACTGGGGACAAGCCCAAAAAACTGGGGACAAGCCCAACAAACTGGGGACAAGCCCAACAAACTAGGGACAAGCCCAACAAACTGGGGACAAGCCCAAAGGATCTTATGTAAACTGGAGTATAGCCCTCACTGGCAACTATCCAAACTTAGTGACATGAAAATGCCAAAACCTTAGCTAACGTGAAAACGTTAGAAACCTTAGGAACGGATGTATGGTACGTCTACCATTATACGTAGGATCCCGGATACAGCCAGTATAATGAAATTGTCGACCCCTAAAGCGGGTACTGGTCTCATTGCCATGAACTGTACCAGGATCATCATGCGCTGCTGGCGATACTGGGGTCAAGCCCAAATAACTGGGGTCAAGCCCAAATAACTGGGGTCAAGCCCAAATAACTAGATACTTCTGTGGATACTCGATCCTTAGTTAAGAATACATGAACCTTCTGCAAAACTCAGAATCAAGTGAAAAAGGATAAAGAATCCAGGATCCTTCTCCTTACGTACAAGATAATTAAAGAATGAAATAGTTGAAATTAGATCATTACCAGAATGAGGATCATCCACCTCCTAAGGATCCTTCAGGGATGTGGATCATGAATATTGCTAAGGATCACAAATCCTTATCACATGAAGTATTTCTTCAGGTGGAAAACATTCCAAGCTCTTGGTAGCAAATCACCTTCCATTGTTAGCAATCGATATGCCCCTTTTCCTGCTTCAGCTTCAATCAAGTAGGGGCCTTCCCACTTTGGTGCCAACTTTCCATCAGCAGGATTGATGGTATTTTAAATGCTTTCCTTAATACCATATCACCAACTTGGAATTTCCTGATCCTGACATTCTTATTGTGGGCACCAGCCATCCTTTGTTGATAACTAGCCATCCTTATCCTTGCCAAATCCTTGAGTTCTTTTATAGTATCCAAGTCCTGAACCAAGTTTTCAGCATTTCCCTCAGGATCACGGATGCTTGTTCTTGCAGTAGGAACCACCATTTCTGTAGGGATCACTGATTCTGCTCCAAATACCAAAGAAAATGGAGTTTGACCTGTGACAACTCGTATTTCGGACCTACCTTGATGTGATGTATGTGCACGATATGTGATTTATGAACTTGTATGATTAATTGAATGTATGATTGCATGCTTGGTGTTGTGTAATGTGTGTATGCATTTAATGACTCGAACCGCACAACACCGCACGATCGCACAAACCCATTTGGGGCTACACATTGCATTCGGACCAATGGGTAACCGAGTTGGGCTCGGCCCACTCCCCTCTCACGCAAACAAACACCTTAGGGAGTTGTTCTCTCAATGGTTACAAAACATAACACACGCACAAATTCACAAACCCTAGTGCTCTCCTCTCTCTCTCAACCCGACGGCAACAACTCTTGGCAATCGAAGACCTTGCCCTTCTTGCGGATCACTCTCTCCCTTTGCTTGATTCTAATCGGTTAGTACTTTAATGATATATTGCATGATGATTGTTGATCGATTTAGGTTGGTCAAAATATGTGAATGTAACTTATGATCTAGACTTAGAATCGGGTGTATAGATATATAAAATCGGCTGTGATGTGATCATGTTGATTATCGGCTGTTATGGGTAGTAATCGTAGTGTTTGCTTGGTGGTTAGGACTACAAGTCGATAGGGAAGCTTACAAATCTGGTGTGTTTCGGGTTGAATGTTATGATGCATGCTCATGTAAATCGTTATGTTATTGTTCATATGTTTAGGTTAGGGTTCATATGAATTCGTGATAGATTTGCTTGTTTGATCGATAATTACCAAGATAGAAACTGTTAATTGATTTGGTAAACTTGGAAACTAATTATATGTGTAACCGATTTCCTTAAGTTTCGGATAATTTAAATGGATCGCACAAGATCAGATCAAGTGAAACCTGATCTGATCGCACATGTTAAACGCACAAGTCATCCGCACGCACAAGTGAGCCCAATCACACAAGGTGCCTCGATCGCACAAGGGAGCCATTCGTACAAGGCTCCTGATCGCACAAGGATTGTTATTGGGCCATGAGTATAGTCCATGTTGGACTGTTATGGTTACTGGGCCGGACCGCCCAAGATTTCCAATCGCACAAGATCGGACCATATCCGATCGCACAAGATGATCACTACGCACAAGGCAAACCTAGTCGCACAAGGTGTATGGAATCACACGAGTTGTTAAGCTGTTGGGCCGGACAGCCCTAATCATCTCGCACAACCCAATCTGATCGTACAAGATCAGTCGGGTCGCACAAGACCTTTACATGTTATTATTTTGGGCCGATATGTTTTGGGCCACTCATATTGATGGGCCGGGTACTACCGAACTTCATCGGGTGGACCGCACAAGGATGTTGGGCTTGTGCGAGTCCAAATCTTGCATACGTTATTAACTGTTAAAGTGTATTTGACTGATTACGTGTTGCCATGATAAATACGTGTTTTGCCATGAGTTATACGTGTTCGTAACGTGTTAACTTATATGATACATACGTGCATTGCTTGAGTCAAAACCTGACTTGTGTGGTAACCCTGTTAGGACGTGGTTGACCACCCTTAGTTCAAGAACCCCTTTTTGTGTATCTGCCGAGCAACCCAAGGTGAGTTCACACTCTTACCAAGGCATGGGATTCCCGGGGTGTTGGGAATGGTATTAAAAGGATAAGGTTGAATAGATTCATACGAATACCATTACTAGACTACCATACCATCGTACTCGGTTGTGCAGGACACATACGTAAAACCTACGTATACTTATGCTACACTCTATCCTCGGCTGTAAAGGATACTCACGTAAAGCCTACGTGAACTTGTACTCACTACTGCCTCGGTTGTGTCAGGCACTTATGTAAAACCTACGTAAACCCACACGTACCCTATCCTCGGTTGTGAAGGATACTTACGTAAATCCTACGTAAACTTGTACGTATTACTGTTCTCGGTTGTGAAGAACACTTATGGTTACGCATGGTCTAGTGGATTAATAACATGGGAAGCCCCCACCAATAGAAACCTATATTGGCCCAGTAGAGCCACCTGATACTCATGAACTTACTATTACGCATTTACTTTCTGTGAACTCGCTCAACTAGTTGTTGACTCTCTGCTGCATGCCTTGCAGGACCTTAGGTACTAATGGAGCTTGCACAAGGAGGAGCAGGTCGTTGTGGGCAGATGGATCGTGATTACTAATTAAACACTTATGACGTTTCAAACATTATACTTATGTTGGGTTTTACATAAATGCTTCCGCTACATTTACTTATGTTGGTTTTGATAAACACCTTTTCGTATTGATGGATAACTTTTACTATTTATTTACATGTTCAATATGATTGGTGGCTTGATCCTGGTCATGTCACGCCTCCAAGCGGTGGTACTCCGCGTGTGGATTTTGGGGGTGTGACAGATTGGTATCAGAGCCATTGGTTATAGAGAACTTGGTTTTAATATGGGGAAAGCGTTTTTATTAAAACCAGACTATAACCAGAATGGTGCTCTCAACGATCCACAACGACGCTTCGCTCCACGTGCAAGACTCGACATACTAGGTAATGAGGTTTATGTTTATTACCTGCATGCTAGAACTATATAGAACTTTGATCGCATTACACTTAGATACACATGACTCTATTACGTGAGAATACCTACGTGCTTACACTTTTCTGTCCTCGCCTTACTCGCGAACCATTCTCACTTACGCTACCTTTACTATGAAGATCATGTCCGGACGTGTGAACATGACTCAAGCCCAGCTAGAGGCTCTCGTTCAAGCTCAAGTTGCTGCGGCACTTGCAGCCGCACAAGCAGGTAGTATACCCTGCAGTATAGACTCACACTAGGATCCTTAGATCCTGCATTAACTCTCGTATTTAACTTCGTCCTATTCATACACAATAGGTCAACACGCGCAGCAACCTGTCTGCACTTTCAAGAATTTCATGGACTGTCGTCCAAGTACCTTTAGTGGCACTGAAGGAGCGGTTGGACTCCTCCACTGGTCTGAAAAGCTCGAGTCTGTGTTCGAGATGTGTGAATGCCCTGAGGCTCGCAGGGTGAAATACGCCACTGGCACGCTAGAAGGAATAGCACTAACTTGGTGGAACGCCCAAGTTCAGATCTTAGGGTTGGCAGCTGCTAACGCCACACCCTGGAATGATTTCAAGGAACTGATCAAGAGAGAGTACTGTACTCGGGAAGACATCCATAAGCTAGAGGATGAGTTGTACCATCTGAAGATGACTGGATCGGAAATTGAAGCTTACACCAAAAGGTCAAACGAACTGGCCGTGCTGTGTCCAACTATGGTGGACCCTCCAGTTAAGCGCATTGAGTTGTATCTCAAAGGGTTGGCGCCAGAGATCCAGAGCCATGTTACTTCGGCTAATCTTGATAACATCCAGGATATTCAACGCCTCGCTCACCGCATCACAGACCAGGCAGTGGATCAGAACAAACTGCCTAAACGTATCAGCGCTACTGCTACTACTTCAGCTACTCCTACTACTCCCAGTGACAGCAAGAGAAAATGGGATGGGGATTCCAGCAAGGGATCAGCTTCAGTTCAGTCTCAGGCCCGGCAGCGGAAGACTGACAGTTATCAGAGTCCCAGCCAGCATTCTTCAGGTAGTCACAGGCAGGGCGGATATCGAGGGAACCTCCCAAAGTGCAACAACTGCGGTAGACACCACGGTAGCCAGTGTAACAAGGGTCGCTGTCAAAGATGCCTCAAGATGGGTCATGAGGCCAAGGATTCTAGAAGCCCTCGTCCTGCGAACCAGAACCAGCAGCAGCCACAAGCACAGCAGAATCAGCAGCAGGGCAACAAGGGATGCTTTCATTGTGGTGCTGAAGGTCACTTCAAAAGGCACTGCCCTCAGCTAAACAGGAACCAGAACAACAAGAACAATCAGGGCAATGGCAACAACAACAACGGGGGAAACAACAACGGCAACGAGGCAAGGGGTCGCGCGTTTGTGTTGGGGCAAGGTGATGCCAGGAATGATCCCAACGTCGTTATGGGTAAGTTTCTCCTCGACAACATTTATGTTACTGCTTTGTTTGATTCGGGTGCGGATACAAGTTACATGTCTTTGAAAATGAGTAAATTGTTAAAACGTACATCAACACCTCTAAACACCAAACACGTCGTAGAACTAGCTAATGGTAAGAGTTTAGAAGCCACACAAATAGTCAGGGGTTGTAGTATCGTCTTAGCCGGTCAAACATTCTCGATCGACCTTATTCCCATAGTCTTGGGAAGTTTTGACATCGTTATTGGGATGGATTGGTTATCCTAGCATCAGGCTGAAATCTTATGCAGTGAGAAGATCATTCGCATTCCCCGTACTGGTCAAGAACCTCTCGAAGTCCAAGGCGATAAGAGTGGTGTTGTGGTTGGCATCATCTCTTTCTTGAAGGCTCAGAAATGTCTGCGGAAGGGTCACACCGCAATCTTGGCACTCGTTTCAGATGCATCAGTGAAGGAAAAGAAACTGGAGGATATTCCGGTTGTACGCGACTACCCTCAGGTGTTTCCTGAAGATTTACCTGGCTTACCGCCTCACCGTCAGGTCGAATTTCAAATCGAGCTCGCTCCAGGAGCAGCACCCATAGCTCGCGCACCATATCGTCTAGCTCCATCAGAATTAGAGGAACTGTCAAAGCAGCTACAAGAGCTCTTGGAAAAGGGCTTCATTCGTCCAAGCTCTTCGCCTTGGGGAGCTCCAGTGTTATTCGTGAGAAAGAAAGACGGTACCTTCAGGATGTGCATAGACTACCGTGAACTGAACAAGGTAACGGTGAAGAACCATTATCCTCTACCACGCATAGATGATTTATTCGACCAGTTGCAAGGGTCGTGTTACTACTCCAAGATAGACTTGAGGTCTGGTTATCATCAGCTGAGAGTCCGGGAGGAGGACGTCTCCAAGACAGCATTCAGAACTCGCTACGGTCACTACGAGTTTCTTGTCATGCCGTTCGGGTTAACAAACACACCTGCCGTATTTATGGACCTTATGAACAGGGTGTGCAAACCCTATCTTGACAAGTTCGTCATTGTCTTCATCGACGACATTCTGATCTACTCCAAGAGTCAGGAAGAACTCGAGCAGCACCTACGCCTTATTTTGGAACTCCTTCGGAAGGAACAGCTGTACGCTAAGTTTTCGAAATGCGATTTCTGGCTTCGTGAAGTCCACTTCTTAGGCCACGTAGTGAACAAGGATGGGATCCATGTCGATCCATCCAAGGTAGACTCGATCAGAAACTGGCCTGCACCACGTACGCCAACGGAAATACGCCAATTTTTGGGTTTGTCGGGGTACTACAGAAGGTTTATTAAAGACTTTTCAAAGATTGCTCAGCCACTTACACTACTGACACAGAAGGGTGTCACATACCGTTGGGGCAACACGCAAGAAACTGCTTTTCAGCACTTAAAGGATAGACTTTGCAGTGCACCTATCCTCTCTTTGCTAGAGGGCACGGACGATTTCGTAGTATATTGTAATGCATCCATCCAGGGTCTTGGATGTGTATTGATGCAACGGGATAAGGTTATCGCTTACGCTTCGCGTCAACTTAAGATACATGAACGAAATTACACGACGCACGATTTAGAGCTGGGAGCTGTGGTTTTCACGCTTAAGATATGGCGACACTACCTGTACGGTACCAAGTGCACGATATACACCGATCACAGGAGTCTCGAGCATATCTTCAGACAGAAAGAATTGAACATGCGTCAACGACGATGGGTTGAACTACTGAACGATTACGAATGCGCCATCAAGTACCATCCAGGCAAAGCCAATGTTGTGGCTGACGCACTCAGTCGGAAAGACACTCTACCTAAGCGCGTGCGAGCGCTACAGCTTACGATTCAGTCTAGCCTTCCTACACAGATACGAAATGCTCAGGCAGAAGCATTGAAACCAGAAAACGTCAGGGCTGAAGCCCTACGCGGCTCAAGGCAACGATTAGAACAGAAGGCAGACGGCGCCTACTATGTAACGGGGCGTATTTGGGTCCCACTTTATGGCGGTCTACGCGAACTTGTAATGGATGAAGCTCACAAGTCTCGCTACTCGGTACATCCAGGGTCGGATAAAATGTACCACGACATCAGAACTACTTATTGGTGGCCTAGCATGAAGGCCCACATCGCTACTTACGTTGGCAAGTGCTTGACCTGTGCAAGAGTCAAGGTGGAATACCAGAAACCAGCGGGTCTACTTCAGCAACCCACGATACCGCAATGGAAATGGGAAGAAATTTCCATGGATTTTGTTACAGGCCTACCTAGATCCCAGCGGGGGAATGATACCATATGGGTGATCGTGGATCGACTCACCAAGTCTGCACACTTCCTAGCTATAAAGGAAACGGATAAGTTCTCCACTCTTGCAGACATCTATCTCAAGGAAGTTGTTTCGAGGCACGGACTGCCCACTTCCATCATTTCGGATCGGGATGCACGATTCATGTCAGAACTATGGCAAGCGATGCACAAATCTTTCGGCTCACGGCTAGACATGAGCACTGCGTATCATCCTCAGACGGATGGGCAGTCTGAGCGGACGATTCAAACTCTTGAAGACATGCTTCGGGCATGCGTTATTGATTTCGGCAACGGCTGGGAAAAGCACCTCCCTTTGGTGGAGTTCTCATATAATAACAGTTATCACACCAGCATACAAGCCGCTCCATTCGAGGCATTGTACGGACGTAAATGCCGGTCACCTCTCTGTTGGGCAGAGGTGGGGGATAGTCAGATTACGGGTCCAGAGATTGTAGTGGACGCCACAGAAAAGATTGCACAAATACGACAACGCATGGCGGCAGCCCGCGACCGTCAGAAAGCCTACGCGGACAAGCGTAGAAAGCCTTTGGAATTTCAGGTCGGGGACCGGGTTTTACTCAAAGTCTCACCCTGGAAGGGTGTGGTTCGTTTTGGCAAATGGGGCAAACTAAATCCGCGGTATGTCGGACCGTTCGAGATCATTGAGAAAATAGGCAAAGTGGCCTACAAGCTAAATCTACCAGCTGAACTCGGTGCAGTTCACAATGTCTTTCATGTGTCGAATCTGAAGAAGTGTCTGTCAGATGAGACCCTTATCGTTCCTTTTAAGGAACTCACTATCGACGAGCGGTTGCAGTTCGTCGAGGAACCAGTTGAAATCACGGACCGGGATGTGAAAGTCCTCAAAAACAAGAGAATCCCTCTTGTCCGAGTTCGTTGGAACTCCAGACGTGGCCCAGAGTACACCTGGGAACGCGAAGACCAGATGACAGAAAAGTACCCCCAGTTATTCGGAACCAATGCAATCACTACTGAGGCTGAAGCTACTACTACAGAATTTCGGGACGAAATTCCAGATCAACGGGGGGAGGATGTGACACCCCAGGAAAATCAGTGAACAATATAACTTACCTAGCTTCCTCAGTGAATGCATACCAAATTTCGGGACGAAATTTCTTTTTAGTTGGGGATAATGTGACAACTCGTATTTCGGACCTACCTTGATGTGATGTATGTGCACGATATGTGATTTATGAACATGTATGATTAATTGAATGAATGATTGCATGCTTGGTGTTGTTTAATGTGTGTATGCATTTAATGACTCGAACCGCACAACACCGCACGATCGCACAAACCCATTTGGGGCTACACATTGCATTCGGACCAATGGGTAACCGAGTTGGGCTCGGCCCACTCCCCTCTCACGCAAACAAACACCTTAGGGAGTTGTTCTCTCAATGGTTACAAAACATAACACACGCACAAATTCACAAACCCTAGTGCTCTCCTCTCTCTCTCTCAACCCGACGGCAACAACTCTTGGCAATCGAAGACCTTGCCCTTCTTGCGGATCACTCTCTCCCTTTGCTTGATTCTAATCGGTTAGTACTTTAATGATATATTGCATGATGATTGTTGATCGATTTAGGTTGGTCAAAATATGTGAATGTAACTTATGATCTAGACTTAGAATCGGGTGTATAGATATATAAAATCGGCTGTGATGTGATCATGTTGATTATCGGCTGGTATGGGTAGTAATCGTAGTGTTTGCTTGGTGGTTAGGACTACAAGTCGATAGGGAAGCTTACAAATCTGGTGTGTTTCGGGTTGAATGTTATGATGCATGCTCATGTAAATCGTTATGTTATTGTTCATATGTTTAGGTTAGGGTTCATATGAATTCGTGATAGATTTGCTTGTTTGATCGATAATTACCAAGATAGAAACTGTTAATTGATTTGGTAAACTTGGAAACTAATTATATGTGTAACCGATTTCCTTAATGTTAGGGCTGGATTTTTATTATACGTGATCCTTATAAGTGATCCTAACCAGTGATCCTTGTTCCTTTGGCAGACAGTGATCCTCAGGAGGACTTCAGGATCAGGATCATGGGACATTATAGTGATCCTTATACTAACGGCTACTTCCGCTCAATACAATATTGTTTTGCAGGAACATCTAGCAGGATATGCTCTAGACATCATGATCCAGGGACGCGTCTTCACAAATATGGCAAGAGCTTAATCGAAGAAAGACGTTGCACAGGATATGGAAACTAGGCTTGATTTATGGGCGGCTATTTAGGCTAGATTGTATCTCATTTCTAAAGGGGTAATGAGCTGAATAATAGTTTAGCTACCTAAAATAGGTCACCTACACATGTATAAATACCACTCTTCCTCATTCGGAAGGACACACGACATACAACGCAACTCTCACACACTTAGACACCAAAAGCAATAGTGATCCTTGTACTCAGCTCATTATCATCCAAAGTTGTAATCATATTTTTGTTATATTGAAGTTGGTGATTGGTAGTTGCCATCACCCGAGGTTTTTTATGCCGGAGATCATTCATTGATCAAGGGCTTTTTCCTCGTATAAATCATTGTGTCTTTGCATCTTTATCACAGAAGTGATCCTTTACTTTCATAATTAACCAAGCATCATACCCCGTTTTCATAAAGTTTGGTTACATTATCCTTGTGTGATTTTTGACCAAAACAGTTTGGCGCCCACCGTGGGGCAATTGGTGCTTCATTCATAAGAAAATCTTTTTGTTCGAAATCATTTCAAAGAGTTACATGGCTTCATCATTGAAGAACACGTCCACGGCGATGTCTGCAGTCACCTCATCACAGATCACTTTGCCTCCTCCACCTGCAGGATCTCAGAAAAATACTGAGAAAAGATCAACTCCCACTTTCTCTAAACCTTTATCTTCTTCTGCTATGAATTCTTCTATTCCCAGTACTAGTGATGTATTTGCTTTAATTTTGCAGATGAAGGATCGTATGCAGCGACAGGATGAGACTAATGACAGGATCCTCAGGGAAATTGGAGACCTCAAAAGACAAAAGAAAGCGGCAGAGGATCATTCCCCACTGATGCCCAAATCCTTGAGCTTCGATACTCCAATGATCACTTCCCAGCCATCAGGGATCCCCGACGTGCAAATCATAGGGGAGTCAAGAGGATCACGTCTCAACTCGGCAGCAATGACTCAGACATCAGATTCACATTTTCAGCCAATAGGATCCTATCCTCAATACATGGGATCCTTCATGAATCCGGGAACCTATCCGGGGGCACAGCAGCTTCAAGGATCCTACTTTGTTCCAGGATCATTTCAGGGCCAAGGATCCTCCTTTGTTCCAGGATCATCCCAGGTTCAAGGACCCTCCTTTGTTCCAGGATCATCCCAGGTTCAAGGACCCTCCTTTGTTCCAGGATCATCCCAGGTTCAAGGATCTTCCTTCGTTCCAGGATCATCCCAGATACCAGGATCCAGGATCCTTACAGATGCCAGGATCCCTAAAAAGTTTGCAAACAGGAAGTCTAGATGTCCATCAAGGGGACTTCATTCCAATGCAGACCATTGCTTCCACTGGTCCCTCCGTTGTTCCGGAATCCCAGCAATATGGATTCCCTAACTTGAACCCAATGGGAGGTAACACTTTAAATAATTATCCTACCACTAACCATGGATTCATGCAGGATACAGGTACCAATTATGCTATGGCCAGGGAATTACAGAAACTAAAGGACATGATCTCAAGCGTTCCAGGGGTAGTCAAGCCTATCCCAGAGATTGCAGATGGAAGCCACAAGGTATCTCGCTTTGCACCACCAATTTGTGATGCAGAGGTACCCAAAAGGTTCCACATCCCTACCATGAAGCTGTATGATGGTACAACGGATCCAGAAGAGCATATAGCACAATACAGGGAGAGGATGGAGATCAATCCTATCCCAGAAAAATTGAAGGAAGCATGCCTATGTAAAGGATTTGGATCCACTCTTACAGGATCAGCTCTTAAATGGCTGCTAAGTCTTCCCCCCTACTCTATTACTTCATTTGCTAATTTAGTTAATTTATTCAATAACCAATTCTCTTGTAGCAGAAAATTTGAAAAATTAACTAGTGATTTGTACAGGATAACTCAAAATCATAATGAATCATTAAGGGATTATATAACTAAATTTAGTAAAGAATCCTTGGACATTCCCAACTTGGATATGGCTACGGCTGTTGAAGCCTTCAAAATGGGACTGCTTAAGGATTCATTATTCTATGATGATCTTGTTATGACACCGTGCAGGAATCTAGATGAAGTAAGAACTCGAGCACTCAGGTTCATCCGGCTAGAGGATGACAAGAGGATCCAGGAGAGACAAGTAGGATCCTCAAAACAAGATAAGCAAGGATCCTCCTTCAAGAGCAACAAGTTCAAATCCTACCATAGAAATGAGAACAAGAATGTGCATGCTGTTGACCAAGAAGAGGATGATGAAGAATATCCTCCAATCTCAGAATATTGTTTTTCCGTTGATAATCATGAACTAATCCTTGCAATGCAGAATCTAGGTGAAAAAGCTAGGTGGCCCAGGAAGAATGATAAACCATCCGGGATTAAAGACAAGTCCAAATGGTGTGCATACCATGAGGATTTCGGGCATCTAACTGAAGATTGCATAGCCTTAAGAAGAGAAATTGGATACCTGCTAAGCAAGGGGCATCTAAAAGAATTGTTAGGGAGAAAAAAGCAAAGGACCCAGGATCCTGAAAGGATCCCTGAAAAGGCTCCAGCACCTCCGGCAAACGCACAAGTGATCAACTTTATATCCGGAGGATCAGACATCTGTGGTACATCCTTTTCAGCGGCCAAAAGACATGCAAAAGAATCAAAAATGGATAATGGAGAAAGGCCTATTAGAACCTCAAGTGTCTCAGAAGGGAAGATGATAACATTTGATGAGGATGATCGCATTAACATTCAGGATCCTCACCATGATAGTTTAGTTATCACTCTCTTTATCTCTAACCATTTTGTCCGCAGGATCCTTATTGATGGAGGGAGCTCAGTAAACATTATCCAGCTTGATGTCCTGAAGAAGATGGGAATCCCAGAATCAGACATCACACCGAGATCCTCCGTGCTTGTAGGATTCAGTGGGGAAACGAAGAAAACTCTGGGGGACATCAAACTCCCAATCTACGTGGAAGGATTACATAATTACCAAAAATTTTGTGTTATTGACTGTTTGTCTTGTTGCAACGTTATCCTTGGCAGGCCTTGGATACATGACATGAAAGCAGTTCCATCTACCTACCATCAATGTGTGAAGCTCCCTAGCCCATGGGGGATAATCAAGATCGACAGTGATCAGCAAGAGGCTAAGGATTGTTATACCTCATCCATGAAGCCAACCTCGAAGCCAAGGGAGCAATAGCAATTACAGTATCCTCCGAGGAATGTCTTGGAGGCAAGGGAACAAGATGTGGACGAAATCCTCTTGGATCCTAGTGATCCTGAATCAAAAATCTATATTGGATCAGGGATCCTTGGCAAGATGAAAGAAGACATGATATCCTTCCTCAAAAGAAGAAAATCTACCTTTGCTTGGAAACATGAAGATATGACAGGTATATCTAAGGATATTATTACTCACAAACTTGACATTGACAGGTCTATCAAACCAATCAATCAAAAAAGGAGGAAGTTTGCACCAGAAAGGAATGCCATTATCCAAGAAGAAGTAGAGAGACTACTTCGAGCAGGTATGATCAGAGAGGTAAAGTATCCAAAATGGTTAGCCAATGTGGTTGTTGTCCAAAAGAAAAACGGAAAGTGGAGGGTATGTGTCGATTTCACTGATTTGAATAAGGCATGTCCCAAGGATCCTTTCCCATTACCCCACATTGACTCCATGGTGGATGCAACAGCGGGGCATGAACTGTTAACTTTTATGGATGCATCATCTGGATTCCAACAAATTCAGATGGAACCATCTGACCAAGAGGATACAGCCTTTATGACCCCAACCGGTTTATATTGTTATATTGCCATGCCTTTTGGACTAAGAAATGCAGGTGCAACATATCAAAGGCTGGTAAATATGATGTTCAAAGATCAAATCGGAAAAACTATGGAGGTGTACATAGATGATATGGTGGTCAAGTCAAAGAAATCTGAGGATCACCTAAGGGACTTGGAAGAAGCATTCGATATCCTTGATAATTACAACATGAAACTTAATCCTTCAAAATGCCATTTTGGTGTTAAGGCAGGAAAGTTCTTAGGATACATGGTAACCCAGAGGGGCATTGAAGCAAGCCCGGAACAAATCAAAGCATTAATAAATATCAAATCTCCTGCCAATGCCAAGGATGTTCAAAGACTGACAGGCAGGATAGCAGCTTTGAACAGATTCATATCGAAATCCTCAGAAAAATGCAAAGAATTCTACGATATCCTAAGGAAGAATAAGAAGTTTGAATGGACTGAGAAACATGAGAACGCTTTACAAGCCCTTAAAGAATATATGTCCTCAGCACCAGCATTAGCAAAACCGGAAAAAGGAGATGTGTTATCCTTATACCTGGCGGTATCCTCAACCGCTGTAAGTGCAGTCCTTGTCAAGGATCATGAAGGTACACAATATCCTATCTACTATGTAAGTAAAAGTTTGCTTGATGCCGAATCCAGGTACTCACACCTCGAAAAACTTATTCTTGCATGGCATCCACTAAGTTAAGGCATTATTTTGAAACCCATACTATTGTTGTTAAAACTAATTTTCCAATTAAGAATGTCCTCAGGAAACCGGAGATGTCAGGGAGAATGGCTAAGTGGGCAGTGAAGCTCAGTGCCCATGATATAAGATATGAACCAAGAACAGCCATTAAATCACAAGCCTTAGCCGACTTTGTGGCTGATTTCAGTAGTGATCTACAAAAAGAAGCAGAATTGGAGGTCCAGCAGCTGGATGAAACCAAGGATCCTTGGATATTACACACTGACGGATCCTTAAATGTCAAGGGCACAGGGCTCGGGATCCTACTAAAATCGCCACAGGGGGACACAATACCCCACTCCATAGCCTGTGAGTTCCAAGCAACTAACAATGAGGCTGAATATGAAGCCTTAATTGCTGGCTTACAAATTGCTAAGGATATGGGGGTAAAATATCTCGAAGTATATGTAGACTCATTATTGATCACCAATCACTTTAATGGATCCTATGCTGTTAAAGGTGAAAAACTAACCAAATATTTAGAGATAGTCAAAGAATTGGCACTCTCTTTTGTTTCTTTTAGCTTAACACAGGTACCAAGGGAGGATAACACGGAAGCTGATGCATTGGCCAACCTAGGATCATCCTTAAAAATTCCAGAAGACATAAGTATCCCTATCATCCATATCCTGGCTCCTGCTATTGAAAATCAAGTGGCCATGGAAATAGAAGAGGATACTGCAGTAATCCCTAGTGAAGAAGCTCAATCTTATTCAGGATCATGGATCCCACCAATCATGAAATACTTGCAAAACGGAGAGATTCCAATGGGAGAAAATCCTAGAGCTTTCAGGATCAAGGTATCTCAATTTACAATCTTGAATAATGTGCTATATAAACGATCCCTTGCAGGACCATATTTAAGATGTATTGAGGATCCTGAAATTGAAGAAGTGTTGAGGGACTTCCATGAAGGAGATTGTGGAAACCACACTGGGGGCAGGGCATTATTCTCAAGGATCCTTAGAACAGGATACTACTGGCCAACCATGAAAAGGGATGCTGTAGAGTATGCTAAGAAATGTGATCCTTGCCAAAGGCATAGCAATATCCTCCATCAGCCAGCTGAATTTTTACACCCAACACCATCCTCTTGGCCATTCATGAGATGGGGAATGGATATAGTTGGCAAGCTCCCTAAAGCACCTGGTGGAAAAGTATTTATGCTTGCCATGACTGACTATTTTTCCGAGTGGATAGAAGCTGAAGCCTTCGCTCAAGTCAGAGAAAAGGAAGTCATATCCTTCATTAAAAGAAACATTATAACTAGATTTGGCATTCCCTCTGAAATTATATGTGATAATGGCTTCCAATTCATTGGAAGCAGAACCACTAACTTTTGTGACAGTTGGGGAATCAAGATGATAACATCAACACCAGTTCATCCACAAGCCAATGGTCAAGCAGAATCATCCAACAAGATCATCATCAACAATCTGAAGAAGAAGCTAGGATCCAAGAAAGGAAAATGGGCAGAGGAGTTACCTTATGTGCTATGGGCTGATAGGACAACTCCCAAGAATGCCACTGGTCAAACACCTTTCTCTTTAGTATTTGGGGCAGAAGCAGTGATCCCAACAGAGATGGTGATCCCAACTGCTAGAACAATTGCTCGTGATCCTGAAGAAAATGCTGCAATCCTAGCTCAGGATTTGGATACTATTGAGGAAATCAGGGATCTAGCTAGAATAAGGATGGCAAGCTACCAACAAAGAATGGCTGGTACCTACAACAAAAATGTCAGGATAAGGAAGTTCCAAGTCGGAGATATGGTGTTGAGAAAAGCATTTCAAAATACTATCAATCCTGCTGACGGGAAGCTAGCACCAAAATGGGAAGGTCCCTACTTGATTGAAGCTGAAGCAGGAAAGGGGGCATACAGGTTGCTAACCATGGAAGGAAACTTGTTACCAAGAGCCTGGAATGCTGTTCACTTAAAGAAATATTTCATGTGAACATGATCCTTCATGCTTGTGATCCTTACATTGAAGTATCCTTGAAGGATCCCGGAGATATCAGTGATCCTTACTCTGGTAATACGCTGATCCTAAAACTATTGCATTTTCTTACTTTTTGCCTAAGGATAAGGATCATGTATCCTTCATCCTCTACTCACAAACCATTTGAGTTATGATAGTTCAGGTATCTTCAGCAAATCGTCAAAGATCTCCAAAAGCACCATAGATCCTTGGGTCCAACCCCAGTCGGAGAAGGTAAGGATCCTAACTTGGGTCCTCAGGTATGATCCTTGACTATTTTGATTATATTCATTATCCTAACCGACCCTTATACTTTGACAACCAAACCTATGATCCTTGAACTAAAGTACTTTGAAAACTTTCAATATCAGGATATTTGATCTAGGATCATATCCAAAGTTTGGATAACATATTTTCAACTCTTGCTACTTTAAAATATACTACAAAAACAACTGAGAAACAAAAAGATAAGGATAACAACACGAGATAAGCCAGAAAGGTTAAGTTATATTATTAAATAAAAGGATCATTAACCCTTTCAAAAAGTTGTCAAAATTGCCAACCCACATTTCTACCAGCAAAACGTGGCCCGTCCACATGGGTTGGCAAAGGGTGTCCATTGTCTATGCGGTCTTAGCATTATGCAGGAAATAAAAAGCGGCTGGATCACAAAGGCTTCATCCCCCAAACAGAGGATCCCTCCACCTTTTGTAATCCTACCTATTGTTCAAAGGATCCAGGATCCTTAACCCTAAGAAACTATTGTTCAGAGATTACAGACCATAATTGTTTCAAACATCAACAACCACAAAAACCACTACCAAACCTAAAAAATGGGGCTCCGGCCTAGTCAACAATATCCATCATCGCCCAATCATGCAGCCTACACCTTTGCTGCTCCATCACCACCTGCTTCTCCGCCCTGATCCTGGTCAGCATCACCACCCTTCAGCATGGGGATGTCCTCAGCCTCATCCTCGTCCTCCAGATCCGCCAGCCTTGCCTTCCAACCTTCAACATCCCACGAGCTCTTGTCAAAGGTGGGATCCTGAGCTTCCTCGGCCATTTGAAGTTGTATCTTGTACATAGTAATTGCCGCGGAAACCTTGGCGTCTTGGGTGATCTCCTGCTTCTCATTATCCATCTCAATCAGCCTTTGAGCAGCCTCGTCTTTGGTAGCCTGGAGCTCCTTCTCAAGATCTGCCATCTTGAGATCCTTTAACACACCCATTTGCTGGAGGTCGGCAATCTGGCTCTCTTGATCCTCAACATGGCCAAGATAGGTCTCGATCTCGGCAAGTTTCTGCAAAAAGGGAAATAAGGTAAGTTCAGAATCAGATGATCCTCAAAGAAACAGGATACACCAACAGGATACACCAACAGGATATTTGGGACGGATAACCAACAGGGGCAGTGATCCTTACCTCATTCACGTAGTCAAGGAATTGCTGACGGAGGAGGGGAAATCCTTGTAGATCTTCAGTAGCCTTCCTCTTCTTCCCTTTGCCTCGGATAGGTGCTTTAGGAGCTGATACTGAAGGACTGGCAACAGGAGCCTTCTTCTTTGAAGACGTGACATTAGCAAGATCACTTACCCCAAATTTGGAGGCGGATTTAGCAGATCTGGCAGACTTTCCAGCACCTACATAATCAAAAAAACAAGATAAGTTCCTTTACTAATTGAACAACTTTACATATAACTCATTTCCTATAAGGATACTTACTTGACATTGTGGCAGATGCAGAGGATATCTCTTGAGAATCTTGGATAGTGATTTGGAAGCTTCTAACTTCAGGATCAAGCTTTTTAAAAGCTAACACTCTCTCTTTTGCAGCGGGGGTTAATTTCAGATGAGCAATGGAAATAGCTGCATAAAAAACAAAGGAAAAAAGACATCAGTGATCCTCATCATATGAGACAGGACTGATAGTGATCCTTCGAGGATCCTCTACCCTACCATGAGTGGCCCATTCCTTGGGCAGATCCTTCCCATCCGGGATGGAATCCCTCTTAACAAAGAAAAACCGACGTTTCCAGTTTGTATCATTCTTGGTAACTTTGAAGATTGGGTGATCCTCCCCAGCTTTCCGTTTCAACAAATACCAGTGAGAACCGAAGGTGGTGAGATCGTAAAACTCAGCTAACTCCGCCATCCCCAGATCAATCCCTTCCTGCTCGATGATCCTCTCGAAGGTATAAAGAACCCTCCAGATCATCGGCATAGCTTGGATGTAAGAGATGCCGGTTAAGGAAAAGAAAGACTGGGTAAAGTCTGGAAAAGGATACGAGTACCCTATAGCAAACGGGGTAGCAGGAAAAGCCACCCAGACATCCGAGACAAAGTCGCTCAAAGCAGTAGGATCAAAGGATTTAAAAACGGCATTCGCCGGAAAGCAATGACGAATTTTGTCTACGTGAGCATCACTAAAGCAACACCTCTCCATAGGAGAATCCTTGATAATCCCCTGGCTTTTTAAGGGACTATCCTTCTTGGAATCCTTGTGCGGAGAATTCCGGAGCAACATGTTTGGAACATAAACAAAGTAGAAACGGAAAACAGAGCAAAAAGAGTAGAGAGAAGAAAAAGAGAAGAGGAGAGTACCTGATCGATCTTCGGTGTAGAATATAAAGGGAGTGTATCTTGAATTTAAATACAAACGGATCCTCACCCTATCTCCTATTTATAATCATGATCTGCAGGGATTGTCACATCTCTGACGTAATGATCACAACGGCTAGTCCGAGCATAACGGCTAGTTTCTTGGAGTCGCCCGTTAGAGATAAGATCGAAACAAAATATAACTCGTCTATTTACAATTAACTCCTTATATTTTGGGGGCAATTGTTAGGGCTGGATTTTTATTATACGTGATCCTTATAAGTGATCCTAACCAGTGATCCTTGTTCCTTTGGCAGACAGTGATCCTCAGGAGGACTTCAGGATCAGGATCATGGGACATTATAGTGATCCTTATACTAACGGCTACTTCCGCTCAATACAATATTGTTTTGCAGGAACATCTAGCAGGATATGCTCTAGACATCATGATCCAGGGACGCGTCTTCACAAATATGGCAAGAGCTTAATCGAAGAAAGACGTTGCACAGGATATGGAAACTAGGCTTGATTTATGGGCGGCTATTTAGGCTAGATTGTATCTCATTTCTAAAGGGGTAATGAGCTGAATAATAGTTTAGCTACCTAAAATAGGTCACCTACACATGTATAAATACCACTCTTCCTCATTCGGAAGGACACACGACATACAACGCAACTCTCACACACTTAGACACCAAAAGCAATAGTGATCCTTGTACTCAGCTCATTATCATCCAAAGTTGTAATCATATTTTTGTTATATTGAAGTTGGTGATCGGTAGTTGCCATCACCCGAGGTTTTTTATGCCGGAGATCATTCATTGATCAAGGGCTTTTTCCTCGTATAAATCATTGTGTCTTTGCATCTTTATCACAGAAGTGATCCTTTACTTTCATAATTAACCAAGCATCATACCCCGTTTTCATAAAGTTTGGTTACATTATCCTTGTGTGATTTTTGACCAAAACACTTAAGTTTCGGATAATTTAAATGGATCGCACAAGATCAGATCAAGTGAAACCTGATCTGATCGCACATGTTAAACGCACAAGTCATCCGTACGCACAAGTGAGCCCAATCACACAAGGTGCCTCGATCGCACAAGGGAGCCATTCGTACAAGGCTCCTGATCGCACAAGGATTGTTATTGGGCCATGAGTATAGTCCATGTTGGACTGTTATGGTTACTGGGCCGGACCGCCCAAGATTTCCAATCGCACAAGATCGGACCATATCCGATCGCACAAGATGATCACTACGCACAAGGCAAACCTAGTCGCACAAGGTGTATGGAATCACACGAGTTGTTAAGCTGTTGGGCCGGACATCCCAAATCATCTCGCACAACCCAATCTGATCGTACAAGATCAGTCGGGTCGCACAAGACCTTTACATGTTATTATTTTGGGCCGATATGTTTTGGGCCACTCATATTGATGGGCCGGGTACTACCGAACTTCATCGGGTGGACCGCACAAGGATGTTGGGCTTGTGCGAGTCCAAATCTTGCATACGTTATTAACTGTTAAAGTGTATTTGACTGATTACGTGTTGCCATGATAAATACGTGTTTTGCCATGAGTTATACGTGTTCGTAACGTGTTAACTTATATGATACATACGTGCGTTGCTTGAGTCAAAACCTGACTTGTGTGGTAACCCTGTTAGGACGTGGTTGACCACCCTTAGTTCAAGAACCCTTTTTTGTGTATCTGCCGAGCAACCCAAGGTGAGTTCACACTCTTACCAAGGCATGGGATTCCCGGGGTGTTGGGAATGGGATTAAAAGGATAAGGTTGAATAGATTCATACGAATACCATTACTAGACTACCATACCATCGTCCTCGGTTGTGCAGGACACATACGTAAAACCTACGTATACTTATGCTACACTCTATCCTCGGCTGTGAAGGATACTCACGTAAAGCCTACGTGAACTTGTACTCACTACTGCCTCGGTTGTGTCAGGCACTTACGTAAAACCTACGTAAACCCACACGTACCCTATCCTCGGTTGTGAAGGATACTTACGTAAATCCTACGTAAACTTGTACGTATTACTGTTCTCGGTTGTGAAGAACACTTATGGTTACGCATGGTCTAGTGGATTAATAACATGGGAAGCCCCCACAAATAGAAACCTATATTGGCCCAGTAGAGCCACCTGATACTCATGAACTTACTATTACGCATTTACTTTCTGTGAACTCGCTCAACTAGTTGTTGACTCTCTGCTGCATGCCTTGCAGGACCTTAGGTACTAATGGAGCTTGCACAAGGAGGAGGAGGTCGTTGTGGGCAGATGGATCGTGATTACTTATTAAACGCTTATGACGTTTCAAACATTAATACTTATGTTGGGTTTTACATAAATGCTTCCGCTACATTTACTTATGTTGGTTTTGATAAACACCTTTTCGTATTGATGGATAACTATTACTATTTATTTACATGTTCAATATGATTGGTGGCTTGATCCTGGTCATGTCACGCCTCCAAGCGGTGGTACTCCGCGTGTGGATTTTGGGGGTGTGACAACCGGTAGCATTCTTGGGAGTTATCCTATCAGCCCATAATACATAAGGTAGCTCTTCTGCCCATTTTCCTTTCTTGGATCCAAGCTTCTTTTTTAAGTTGTTAATGATAATCTTGTTGGATGATTCTGCCTGGCCATTAGCTTGTGGGTGGACTGGTGTTGATGTTATCATTTAATCCCCCAGCTGTCACAAAAGTTAGTAGTTCTACTCCCAATAAATTAGGACCCATTATCACAGACAATTTCAGAAGGAATACCAAATCTAGTAATAATATTTCTTTTGATAAAGGATATCACTTCTTTTTCTCTGACTTGAGCAAAGGCTTCAGCCTCTATCCACTTTGAGAAATAGTCAGTCATAGCAAGCATGAATACTTTTCCACCAGGTGCCTTGGGAAGTTTACCAACTATATCCGTCCCCCATCTCATAAATGGCCAAGAGGAGGGTATAGGATGCAAGAGCTCTGCTGGTTGGTGCAGGATATTACTATGATTTTGACAAGGATCACACTTTTTGGTATAATCCACAGCATCCTTCTTCATAGTAGGCCAATAGTATCCTGTCCTCAGGATCCTTGAGAATAATGCCCTGCCCCCAGTGTGGTTTCCACAATCTCCTTCATGAAAATCCTTTAGGACTTCTTGGATTTCAGGATCCTCAATACATCTTAGATATGGTCCTACAAGAGATCGTTTATATAACATGTTATTCAATATTGTAAACTGAGATACCTTAATTTTGAAAGCCCTGGGGTTTTCTCCTGTAGGGATCTCTCCATGTTGGATATATCTCATGATTGGAAGGATCCATGATCCTGAATAAGATTGTGAATCATCATTAGGGATAATGGCAGAATCCTCTCCTATCTCCATAGCTACATGATCCTCAATAGCAGGGGTTAGGATATGGATAATAGGGATTTTGATATCCTCTGGAATCTTCAAGGATGATCCTAAATTAGCCAATACATCTTCTGCATTCTCTTATCTGGGTACCTGTGTCAAACTAAAGGAAACAAAAGAGAGTGCCAATTCTTTGACTATCTCTAAATATTTGATTAGCTTTTCGCCTTTAACAGCATAGGATCCATTAAAGTGATTAGTGATTAATAATGAATCTACATGTACCCCAAGATACCTGATCCTCATATGCTTGGCAATTTGCATATCAGCTATCAAGGCTTCATATTCAGCCTCATTGTAAGTAGTTTGGAATTCACAAGCTATGGAGTGGGGTATTATGTCCCCCTGTGGCGATATTAGTAGTATTCCAAGACTAGTTCCTTTGACATTAGAGGTTCCATCAGTGAAGAGTATCCAAGGATCCTTAGTTTCCTCTAGCTGTTGGACTTCTAATTCAGCTTCCCTTTGCAAGTCACTACTGAAATCTGCCACAAAGTCAGCTAAGGCTTGGGATTTAATGGCAGTTCTAGACTCATATCTTATATCATAAGCACTGAGCTTCACTGCCCACTTAGCCATCCTTCCTGACATTCCAGGTTTCCTGAGAACATTCTTAATTGGAAAGTTAGTTTTAACAATAATGGTATGAGTTTCAAAGTAATGTCTTAACTTAGTAGATGCCATAATTGGAGCCAGAATAAGTTTTTCTAAATGTGAATACCTGGATTCAGCGTCAAGCAAACTCTTACATACATAATAAACAGGATGTTGTGTACCTTCGTGATCCTTAACAAGGACAACACTTACTGCTTTAGAGGATACCTCCAGGTATAAGGATAACACATCATCTTTCTCTGGTTTCATCAAGGCGGGAGTTGAGGATAGGTAGTCCTTAAGAGCTTTGAGAGCATTCTCATGCTTTTCAGTCCAGTCAAACTTCTTGTTCTTTCTTAAAATGTCATAGAATTCCTTGCACTTTTCTGATCACTTGGATATGAATCTGTTCAAGGCTGCGATCCTTCCTGTCAATCTTTGCACATCCTTGGCATTGGCAGGAGATTTGATATTCACTATAGCCTTAATTTGTTCTGGACTTATTTTAATGCCTCTTTTTGTCACCATATACCCTAGGAATTTACCTGCTTTAACACCAAAGTGACACTTTGAAGGATTTAGTTTCATATTAAATTTATCAAGGATATTGAATGCTTCCTCCATGTCTCTGAGGTGATCCTCAGCTTGTTTAGATTTAACCACCATGTCATCTATATAGACTTCCATAGTGTGTCCAATTTGATCCTTGAACATCATATTGACTAGCCTTTGATAAGTAGCACCTACATTTCTTAGTCCAAATGGCATAGCAATATAACAATATATACCAGTTGGGGTCATAAAAGTTGTATCCTCTTGATCAGATGGTTACATCTGAATTTGCTGAAATCCAGACGAAGCATCCATAAAAGTTAACAGTTCATGACCCGCGGTAGCATCCACCATGGAGTCAATGTGGGGCAATGGGAAAGGATCCTTGGGACATGCCTTATTTAAATCAGTGAAATCGACACATACCCTCCACTTTCCGTTTTTCTTTTGAACAACAACCACCTTGGCTAACCATCTTGGATACTTGACCTCTCTAGTCATACCTGCTCGAAGTAATTTATCTACCTCTTCCTGGATAATGGCATTCCTCTCAGGTGCAAACTTCCTCCTGTTTTGATGGATTGGTTTGAATGACCTGTCAATGCCAAGCTTATGAGTAATAATATCTTTAGATATACCTGTCATATCTTCATGCTTCCATGCAAAGGTAGTTTTTCTCCTCTTGAGGAAGGATATCAAATCCTCTTCTATTTTACCAAGGATCCCTGATCCATAAGGGTTTCTTTCACATCCTGCTCTCTTGCTTCCAAGACATCCCTTGGAGGATGCTTTAATTGCTATTGCTCCCTTGGCCTTGAGGCTGGTTTCATTGATGATGTGTAGCAATTCTTAGCTTCTTGTTGATCACTCTCAATTTTCACCACCCCCCATGGACTAGGAAGCTTCACACATTGATGATAAGTAGATGGGACTGCCTTCATGTCATGTATCCAAAACCTGCCAAGGTTAACATTGCAAAAAGATAAGCAATCTATAACACATAATTTTTGATAAGAATGAAGTCCTTCAATATAGATTGGGAGTTTGATGTCCCCTAGAGTGTTCTTGGTTTCTTCACTGAATCCCACAAGTACTGAGGATCTTGGTACAATATCGGATTCAGGAATATTCATCTTCTTTAGGACATCAAGCTGGATGATGTTCACTGAGCTTCATCCATCTATTAGGATCATGCGAACAAAGTGATTAGATATAAATAAAGTAATAACAAGGCCATCATGATGAGGATCCTGGATATCAACACGGTCATCCTCATCAAAAGTTATGACTTTATCCTTGGTAACAACGGAGGTCCGGATGGGTCTATCTCCATTATCCATCTTGGTCTCCTTGGCATGTATTTTGGCTGCTGAAAAGGAAGTACCAAAAATGTCTGATCCACCGGATATGAAGTTTATAACTTGTGCATCTGCCGGAGGGGCAGGAGCCCTTTCTGGAACCTTTTCAGGATCCTAGATCCTTGATTTCTTTCTTCCCAAAAGCTCCTTCAAGTGCCCCTTGCTTAAAAAATAACCAATCTCTTTTCTAAGTGCAATGCATTCCTCATTTAGATGCCCGAAATCCTCATGATATGCACACCACTTGGATTTATCTTTAGTTGCAGCTGGTTTATCACTTTTCCTTGGCCACCTTGCTTTTTCACCTAGATTCTATATTGCGAGGATTAGTTCATTGTTATCAACAGAAAAACAGTATTCAGAAATGGGAGGATCATCCTCATCATCCTCTTCTTGCTCTACTGCATGCACGTTCTGGTTATCAGACTTGTTGTAGGACTTGAACTTGTTATTCTTAAAGTAGGATCCTTGCTTTTCCTGTTTCGAGGATCCTGCCAATCTCTCCTGGATCCTTTTATCATCCTCTAACCGGATGAATCTAAGGGCCCTGGTTCTTACTTCATCAAGGTTACTTACTGCAAGGGGTCATGACAAGATCATCATAGAATAATGAATCCCTAAGAAATCCCATTTTAAAGGCTTCCACAGCCGTAGGTATATCCAATTTAGGAATGTCTAAGGATTCTTTACTAAACTTAGTGATATATTCTCTAAGTGATTCATTTTGACCTTGTGTTATCCTATATAAATCACTAGTTAAACGTTCAAACTTTCTACTACATGAGAATTGATTATTAAACAGATTAACTAGATTAGCAAATGAAGTAATAGAGTAAGGGGGAAGACTTAGCAGCCATTTAAAAGCTGATCCTGTGAGTGTGGACCCGAAACCCTTGCATAGACATGCTTCTTTTAACCTCTCTAGGATGGGGTTAATCTCCATCCTTTCTCTGTACTGAGCTACATGTTCTTCTGCATACGTTGAACCATCATACAGCTTCATAGTTGGTATTTGGAACCTTTTGGGTATCTCAGCATCATAAATAGGTGGTGTTAGGGCTGGATTTTTATGACCTATGATCCTTACATGTGATCCTTACACGTGA
Organism: Helianthus annuus; assembly: GCF_002127325.2. Taxonomy (NCBI): domain Eukaryota; kingdom Viridiplantae; phylum Streptophyta; class Magnoliopsida; order Asterales; family Asteraceae; genus Helianthus; species Helianthus annuus. Next base: position 109,409,068 of record NC_035449.2, on the reverse strand, counting down.
TCCTAACAAGTGATCCTTGTTTCTTTGGCAGATAGAGATCCTCAGAAGAGTTCCAGGATCAGGATCATGGAGCAACCTAGGGATCCTCATACTAACGATTGTTCTCTTTGAATTTAATGTTGTCTTGCAGGAATTTCGAGTAGGATCCGCTCTTAACAACGTAAACAAGGAACCTGTCACGCTACTTTGGCATATGCATAATCAAAGATGGACGTTGTGGACAATATGGAAACTCAGTACAATTTAAGGGCGATAATTTAGGCTAAATTTACTTCTATTCTTGAAGGGGTAACGAGCTAATAGTTAGGTTATTTACCTAAAATATGACCACACACACTTGTATAAGTAGCACTCTTCAACATTCGGAAGACACAACACATTTCTCACACGCTTTGACACACGATACTATAGTGATCCTTGTACCTAGCTCGTTACCATCCGAAGTTGTAAAAACATTGTTTGTTATATTGAAGCTTGGTGATCGGTAGTTGCCATCACCCGAGGTTTTTTATGCCGGAGATCATTCATTGATCAAGGGCTTTTTCCTCGTATAAATCCTTGTGTCACTTGCATATTTTACATCAAAGTGATCCTTTACTTTATTCATCAAACCAAGCATCATTCCCCGTTTACATAGAGTTTGGTTGCATTATCCTTGTGTGATTTTTGACCAAAACAGTTTGGCGCCCACCGTGGGGCAATTGGTGCTTCATTCATAAGAAAATTTTTTGTTGGTGATCATTCCGGAAGTGTTGCATGGCTTCATCGTTGAAGAATACTTCCACAGCGATGTCTGCAGTCAATTCATCTAATGGCATTCCACCTTTGCCTCCACCACCAGCTGGATCTCAGAAAAATGCTGAGAAGAGACCAACTCCTATCTCCTCTAAACCATCATCTTCTGCTCTAACTTCTTCTATTCCCAGTACTAGTGATATATTTACTTTGATTTTGCAGATGAGGGATCGTATGCAGCAGCAGGATGAAACTAATGACAGGATCCTCAGGGAAATCGGAGATCTCAAAAGGCAAAAGAAAACGGCAGAGGATCATTCCCCACTAATGCCCAAATCTTTGAATTTTGATACCCCGATGATTACTTCTCAGCCATCAGAGGTCCCAGACGTTCAACACATGTGTGGATCAAGAGGAGTGCGTTTCGGCCCAGCAGTAGTGACTCAGGCGTCAGGATCATATTTCCGACCGGCAGGATCCTATACTCAGCATATGGGATCCTTCATGAACTCGGGATCCTCCTTCGTTCCAGGATTATCCCAGGTTCAAGGATCCTCCTTAGTTCCAGGATTATCCCAGGTTCAAGGATCCTCCTTAGTTCCAGGATTATCCCAGGTTCAAGGATCCTCCTTAGTTCCAGGATTATCCCAGGTTCAAGGATCCTCCTTCGTTCCAGGATCATCACATATTCAGGGATCCCTTCAGATACCAGGATCCTTGAAGAATTTGCAAACAGGAAGTCCAGATGTCCATCAAGGAGATTTTATTCCAATGCAGACCATTTCTTCCACTGGTCCATCCATCATCCCAGAATCCCAGCAATATGGATTCACATCCAATGTTCCTAACTTGAACCCGATGGGAGGTAACACTTTTAATAATTATCTTACCACTAACCATGGATTCATGCAGGATACAGGTATCAATCATGCTATGGCCAGAGAACTACAAAAAGTGAAGGATATGATATCAAGTGTTCCAGGGGTAGTCAAACCTATCCCGGAGATTGCAGATGGAAGCCATAAGGTATCTCGTTTTGCACCACCGATTTGTGATGCTGAGATACCCAAAAGGTTCCATATCCCTACTATGAAGCTGTATGATGGTACAACGGATCCTGAGGAACACATAGCACAATACAGGGAGAGGATGGAGATCAATCCAATTCCAGAAAAATTAAAGGAAGCGTGCCTATGCAAAGGATTTGGATCCACTCTTACTGGATCAGCTCTTAAATGGCTGCTAAGTCTTCCCCCTTACTCTATTACTTCATTTGCTAATTTAGTTAATTTATTCAATAATCAATTCTCTTGTAGTAGAAAATTTGAAAGATTGACTAGTGATTTATATAGGGTAACTCAGGGTCATAATGAATCATTAAGGGACTATATAACCAAATTCAGTAAAGAATCCTTGGACATTCCCAACTTGGATATGGCCACAGCTGTTGAGGCCTTCAAAATGGGATTGCTTAGGGGTTCATTGTTCTATGATGATCTTGTTATGACACCATGCAGGAACCTAGATGAAGTAAGAACTCGTGCACTCAGGTTCATCCGGCTAGAAGATGACAAAATGATCCAGGAAAGACAAGTAGGATCCTCAAAACAAGAAAAGCAAGGATCCTCTTTCAAAAGCAACAGATTCAAATCCTACAATAGGAATGACAACCAGAACGTGCATGCCGTTGACCAAGAAGAGGATGATGAGGATTATCCTCCGATTTCTGAATATTGTTTTTCCGTTGATAATCATGAACTAATCCTTGCAATGCAGATTCTAGGAGAAAAAGCCAGATGGCCCAGAAAAAAAGACAAACCAACTGGAACTAAAGACAAGTCAAAGTGGTGTGCATACGACGAGGATTTCGGGCATTTAACTGAAGAATGCATCGCATTAAGAAAGGAAATTGGATATCTGCTAAGCAAGGGACATCTAAAAGAGTTGTTGGGAAGAAAAAAGCAAAGGACTCAGGATCCTGAAAGGATCCCTGAGAAAGCTCCAGCTCCTCCGGCAGATGCACAAGTGATCAACTTTATTTCTGGAGGATCAGACATCTGTGGTGTTAGGGCTGGATTTTTACTATAAGTGATCCTTATACGTGATCCTAACCAGTGATCCTTGTTTCTTTGGCAGGCAGTGATCCTCAGCCGGACTTCAAGATCAGGATCATGGGACGTTATGGTGATCCTTATACTAACGGTCACCTTCGCTTACTACAATATTGTTTTGCAGGAACATCTAGCAGGATATGCTCTAAAGACCATGATCCAGGGACGCGTCTTCACAAATATGGCAAGAGCTAAATCAGAGATAGACGTTGTACGAGATATGGAAACATGGCTTGATCTATGGGCAGCAATTTAGGCTAGATTATCTTTATTTCTAAAGGGGTAATGAGCTGATATCTAGTCATTTTACCTAAAATAGGTCACCCACACATGTATAAGTACCACTCTTCTTCATTCGGAAGAACACACACGACATACGACACAACTCTCAAACACTTAGACACTCAGTGATCCTTGTACTCAGCTCATTATCATCCAAAGTTGTAATAATATTTTTGTTATATTGAAGTTGGTGATCGGTAGTTGCCATCACCCGAGGTTTTTTATGCCGGAGATCATTCATTGATCAAGGGCTTTTTCCTCGTATAAATCATTGTGTCTTTGCATCTTTATCACAGAAGTGATCCTTTACTTTCATAACTAACCAAGCATCATACCCCGTTTTCATAAAGTTTGGTTACATTATCCTTGTGTGATTTTTGACCAAAACAGTTTGGCGCCCACCGTGGGGCAATTGGTGCTTCATTCATAAGAAAATCTTTTGTTCGAAATCATTTCAAAGAGTTACATGGCTTCATCATTGAAGAACACGTCCACGGCGATGTCTGCGGTCACCTCATCACAGATCACCTTGCCTCCTCCACCGGCAGGATCTCAGAAAAATACTGAGAAGAGATCAACTCCCACTTTCTCTAAACCTCTATCTTCTTCTGCTATAAATTCTTCTATTCCCAATACTAGTGATGTATTTGCTTTGATTTTGCAGATGAAGGATCGTATGCAGCGGCAAGATGAAACTAACGAAAGGATCCTCAGGGAAATTGGAGATCTCAAAAGACAAAAGAAGGCGGCAGAGGATCATTCTCCACTGATGCCCAAATCCTTGAGCTTTGATACTCCAATGATCACTTCCCAGCCATCAGGGATCCCGGACGTGCAAATCACAGGGGAGTCAAGAGGATCACGTCTCAACTCGGCAGCAATGACTCAGATATCAGATTCGCATTTTCAGCCAGTAGGATCCTATCCTCAATACATGGGATCCTTCGTGAATCCGGGAGCCTATCCGGGGGCACAGCAGTTTCAAGGATCCTACTTCATTCAAGGATCATTCCAGGGCCAAGGATCCTCTTTTGTTCCAGGATCATCCCAGGTTCAAGGATCCTCCTTCATTCCAGGATCATCCCAGATACCAGGATCCTTACAGATACCAGGATCCCTAAAAAGTCTGCAAACAGGAAGTCTAGATGTCCATCAAGGGGACTTCATCCCAATGCAGACCATTGCTTCCACTGGTCCCTCCGTTGTTCCAGAATCCCAGCAATATGGATTCCCTAACTTGAACCCAATGGGAGGTAACACTTTAAATAATTATCCTACCACTAACCATGGATTCATGCAGGATACAGGTACCAATCACGCTATGGCCAGGGAATTACAGAAACTAAAGGACATGATTTCAAGTGTTCCAGGGGTAGTCAAGCCTATCCCAGAGATTGCAGATGGAAGCCACAAGGTATCTCGCTTTGCACCACCAATTTGTGATGCAGAGGTGCCCAAAAGGTTCCATATCCCTACCATGAAGCTATATGATGGCACAACGGATCCAGAGGAGCATATAGCACAATACAGGGAAAGGATGGAAATCAATCCTATCCCAGAAAAGTTGAAGGAAGCATGCCTATGTAAAGGATTTGGATCCACTCTAACTGGATCAGCTCTTAAGTGGCTGCTAAGTCTTCCCCCTTACTCTATTACTTCATTTGCTAATTTAGTTAATTTATTCAATAACCAATTCTCTTGTAGTAGAAAATTTGAAAAATTAACTAGTGATTTGTACAGGATAACTCAAAATAATAATGAATCATTAAGGGATTATATAACTAAATTTAGTAAAGAATCCTTGGACATTCCCAACTTGGATATGGCTACGGCTGTTGAAGCCTTCAAAATGGGACTGCTTAAGGATTCATTATTCTATGATGATCTTGTTATGACACCATGCAGGAATTTAGATGAAGTAAGAACTCGAGCACTCAGGTTTATCCGGCTAGAGGATGACAAAAGGATCCAGGAGAGACAAGTAGGATCCTCAAAACAAGATAAGCAAGGATCCTCCTTCAAAAACAACAAGTTCAAATCCTACCATAGAAACGAGAACAAGAATGTGCATGCTGTCGACCAAGAAGAGGATGATGAAGAATATCCTCCCATCTCAGAATATTGTTTTTCCGTTGATAATCATGAACTAATCCTTGCAATGCAGAATCTAGGTGAGAAAGCTAGGTGGCCCAGGAAGAATGATAAACCATCCGGGACTAAAGACAAGTCCAAATGGTGTGCATACCACGAGGATTTCGGGCATCTAACTGAAGATTGCATAGCCTTAAGAAAAGAAATTGGATACCTGCTAAGCAAGGGGCATCTAAAAGAATTATTGGGGAGAAAAAAGCAAAGGACCCAGGATCCTGAAAGGATCCCTGAAAAGGCTCCAGCACCTCCGGCAGACGCACAAGTGATTAACTTTATATCCGGAGGATCGGACATTTGTGGTACATCCTTTTCAGCGGCCAAAAGACATGCAAAAGAATCAAAAATGGATAACGGAGAAAGGCCTATTAGAACCTCAAGTGTCTCAGAAGGGAAGATGATAACATTTGATGAGAATGATCGCATTAACCTTCAGGATCCTCACCATGATAGTTTAGTGATCACTCTCTTTATCTCTAACCATTTTGTCCGCAGGATCCTTATTGACGGAGGGAGCTCAGTGAACATTATCCAGCTTGATGTCCTGAAGAAGATGGGAATCCCAGAATCAGACATCACACCAAGATCCTCCGTGCTTGTAGGATTCAGTGGAGAAACGAAGAAAACTCTAGGGGACATCAAACTCCCAATCTACGTGGAAGGATTACATAATTACCAAAAATTTTGTGTTATTGACTGTTTATCTTGTTGCAACGTTATCCTTGGCAGGCCTTGGATACATGACATGAAAGCAGTTCCATCTACCTACCATCAATGTGTGAAGCTCCCTAGCCCATGGGGGATAATCAAGATCGACAGTGATCAGCAAGAGGCTAAGGATTGCTATACCTCATCCATGAAGCCAACCTCGAAGCCAAGGGAGCAATAGCAATTACAGTATCCTCCGAGGAATGTCTTGGAGGCAAGGGAACAAGATGTAGATGAAATCCTCTTGGATCCTAGTGATCCTGAATCAAAAATCTATATCGGATCAGGGATCCTTGGCAAGATGAAGGAAGACATGATATCCTTCCTCAAAAGAAGAAAATCTACCTTTGCTTGGAAACATGAAGATATGACAGGTATATCTAAGGATATTATTACTCACAAACTTGGCATTGACAGGTCTATCAAGCCAATCCATCAAAAAAGGAGGAAGTTTGCACCAGAAAGGAATGCCATTATCCAAGAAGAAGTAGAGAGACTACTTCGAGCAGGTATGATCAGAGAGGTAAAGTATCCAAAATGGTTAGCCAATGTGGTTGTTGTCCAAAAGAAAAACGGAAAGTGGAGGGTATGTGTCGATTTCACTGATTTGAATAAGGCATGTCCCAAGGATCCTTTCCCATTACCCCACATTGACTCCATGGTGGATGCAACAGCGGGGCATGAACTGTTAACTTTTATGGATGCATCATCTGGATTCCAACAAATCCAGATGGAACCATCTGACCAAGAGGATACAGCCTATATGACCCCGACCGGTTTATATTGTTATATTGCCATGCCTTTTGGACTAAGAAATGCAGGTGCAACATATCAAAGGCTGGTAAATATGATGTTCAAAGATCAAATTGGAAAAACTATGGAGGTATACATAGATGATATGGTGGTCAAGTCAAAGAAAGCTGAGGATCACCTAAGGAACTTGGAAGAAGCATTCGATATCCTTGATAATTATAACATGAAACTTAATCCTTCAAAATGCCATTTTGGTGTTAAGGCAGGAAAGTTCTTAGGATACATGGTAACCCAGAGGGGCATTGAAGCAAGCCCGGAACAAATCAAAGCATTAATAAATATCAAATCTCCTGCCAATGCCAAGGATGTTCAAAAACTAACAGGCAGGATAGCAGCTTTGAACAGGTTCATATCGAAATCCTCAGAAAAGTGCAAAGAATTCTACGATATCCTAAGGAAGAATAAGAAGTTCGAATGGACTGAGAAGCATGAGAATGCTTTACAAGCCCTAAAAGAGTATATGTCCTCAGCACCAGCATTAGCAAAACCGGAAAAAGGAGATGTGTTATCCTTATATCTGGCGGTATCCTCAACCGCTGTAAGTGCTGTCCTTGTTAAGGATCACGAAGGTACACAATATCCTATCTACTATGTAAGTAAAAGTCTACTTGATGCCGAATCCAGGTACTCACACCTCGAAAAACTCATCCTTGCATTAATCATGGCATCCACTAAGTTAAGGCATTATTTTGAAACCCATACTATTGTTGTTAAAACTAATTTTCCAATTAAGAATGTCCTCAGGAAACCGGATATGTCAGGGAGAATGGCTAAGTGGGCAGTGAAGCTTAGTGCCCATGATATAAGATACGAACCGAGAACAGCCATTAAATCTCAAGCACTAGCAGATTTTGTGGCTGATTTCAGTAGTGATCTACAAAAGGAAGAAGAATTGGAGGTCCAGCAGCTGGATGAATCCAAGGATCCTTGGATCCTGCACACTGACGGATCCTCAAATATCAAAGGCACAGGGCTAGGGATCCTACTAAAATCGCCACAGGGGGACATAATACCCCACTCCATAGCCTGTGAATTCCAAGCAACTAACAATGAGGCTGAATATGAAGCCTTAATTGCTGGCTTACAGATTGCTAAGGATATGGGGGTAAGATATCTCGAAGTGTATGTAGATTCATTATTGATCACCAATCACTTTAATGGATCCTATGCTGTTAAAGGTGAAAAACTAACCAAATATTTAGAGATAGTCAAAGAATTGGCACTCTCTTTTGTTTCTTTTGGCTTAACACAGGTACCAAGGGAGGATAACACGGAAGCTGATGCATTGGCCAACCTAGGATCATCCCTAAAAATTCCAGAAGACATAAGTATCCCTATCATCCATATCCTGGCTCCCGCTATCGAAAATCAAGTAGCCATGGAAATAGAAGAGGATACTGCAGTAATCCCTAGTGAAGAAGCTCAATCTTATTCAGGATCATGGATCCCACCAATCATGAAATACTTGCAAAACGGAGAGATCCCAATGGGAGAAAATCCTAGAGCTTTCAGGATCAAGGTATCTCAATTTACAATCTTAAATAATATGCTATATAAACGATCCCTTGCAGGACCATATTTAAGATGTATTGAGGATCCTGAAATTGAAGAAGTGTTGAGAGACTTCCATGAAGGAGATTGTGGAAACCACACTGGGGGCAGGGCATTATTCTCAAGGATCCTTAGAACAGGATACTACTGGCCAACCATGAAAAGGGATGCCATAGAGTATGCTAAGAGATGTGATCCTTGCCAAAGACATAGCAATATCCTTCACCAACCAGCTGAATTACTACACCCCATACCATCCTCTTGGCCATTCATGAGATGGGGAATGGATATAGTTGGCAAGCTCCCTAAAGCACCTGGTGGAAAAGTATTTATGCTCGCCATGACTGACTATTTTTCCAAGTGGATAGAAGCTGAAGCCTTCGCTCAAGTCAGAGAAAAGGAAGTCATATCCTTCATTAAAAGAAACATTATAACTAGATTTGGCATTCCCTCTGAAATTGTATGTGATAATGGCTCCCAATTCATTGGAAGCAGAACCACTAACTTTTGTGACAGTTGGGGAATCAAGATGATCACATCAACACCCGTTCACCCACAAGCCAATGGTCAAGCAGAATCATCCAACAAGATCATCATCAACAATCTGAAGAAGAAGCTAGGATCCAAGAAAGGGAAATGGGCAGAAGAGTTACCTTATGTGCTATGGGCTGATAGGACAACTCCCAAGAATGCCACCGGTCAGACACCCTTCTCTTTAGTATTTGGGGCAGAAGCAGTGATCCCAACAGAGATGGTGATCCCAACTGCTAGAACAAGTGCTCGTGATCCTGAAGAAAATGCTACAATCCTGGCTCAGGATTTAGATACTATTGAGGAAAACAGGGATCTAGCCAGGATAAGGATGGCAAGCTACCAACAAAAGATGGCTGGTGCCTACAACAAGAATGTCAGGATAAGGAAGTTCCAAGTCGGAGATATGGTGTTGAGAAAAGCATTTCAAAATACTATCAATCCTGCTGACGGGAAGCTAGCACCAAAATGGGAAGGTCCCTACTTGATTGAAGCTGAAGCAGGAAAGGGGGCATACAGGTTGCTAACCATGGAAGGGAACTTGTTACCAAGAGCCTGGAATGCTGTTCACTTAAAGAAATATTTCATGTGAACATGATCCTTCCTGCATGTGATCCTTACATTGAAGTATCCTTGAAGGATCCTGGAGATATCGGTGATCCTTACTCTGGTAATATGCTTATCCTAAAACTATTGCATTTTCTTACTTTTTGCCTAAGGATAAGGATCACGTATCCTTCATCCTCTACTCACAAACCATTTGAGTTATGATAGTTCAGGTATCTTCAGCAAATCATCAAAGATCTCCAAAAGCACCAAAGATCCTTGGGTACAACCCCAGTTATCCTTGGGATTATCCCCAGTTTCCGCCAGCAGCGCACGATGATCCTGGTATAGTTCACGTCTTTGGGACCAGTACCCACTTTCGGGGCTGACAACCTCATCGTACTGGCTATATTAGGGATCCTACGTATAATGGTGGACGCACCATACATCCGTTCCTAAGGTTTCTAACGTTTTCACGTTAGCTAAGGTTTTGACATTTTCATGTCACTAAGTTTGGATAGTTGCCAGAAAGGGCCATACTCCAGTTTACATACGATCCTTTGGGCTTGTCCCCAGTTATCCTATGGGCTTGTCCCCAGTGATCCTCCGGGATCGTCCCCAGTTATCCTTTGGGCTTGTCCCCAGTGATCCTCTGGGATCATTCTCAGTTATCCTTTGGGCTTGTCCCCAGTGATCCTCTGGGATCATTCTCAGTTATCCTTTGGGCTTGTCCCCAGTTACTAACTTATCTTTTATATTGGCTTAGTCCCAGGTTATGTTCCATTTTCTCAGGTTTTCGAAGTTAAACAATTAAGGATCCTTAATCCTTATTATCCATTAAAGTCTTACCTATGGTTGTTCCGATTAAAGGATAGGATCCTAACGTGGATCCTCAGGTATGATCCTCGACTATTTTTGATTATACTCTTTATCCTAACCAACCCTTATACTTTGACAACCGGACCTATGATCCTTGAACTAAAACGCTTTGAGAATTTTCAATATGAGGATATTTGATCCAGGATCATATCCTAAGTTCATTAAACACTTTGTCAACTCTTGTTATTTTAACAAACATATCAATTGAGAAATAAGAGGATTATTGGAGGATGACAACACAAGATAAGCCAAAAAAGTTAAGTTATATTATTAAACAAAAGGATCATTAACCCTTTCAAAAGATTGTCAAAATTGCCAACCCACATTTCTACCAGCAAAACGTGGCCCGTCCACATGGGTTGGCAAAGGGTGTCCATTGTCTATGCGGTCTTAGCATTTTTGCAGGAAAGTAAAAGCGGCAGGATCACAAAGGCTTCATCCCCCAAACAGAGGATCCCTCCACCTTTAGCAATCCTGCCCATTGTTCAAAGGATCCAGGATCCTTAACCCTAAGAAACTATTGTTCAGAAATTACAAACCATAATTGTTCACAAACACCACTACCACAAAAAACCACTACCAATCCTAAAAAATTGGGCTCCGGCCTAGTCTCGAAATATCCATCATCGCCCAATCATGCAGCCTACACCTTCGCTGCTTCATCACCACCAGCATCTCCACCTTGATCCTTCTCAGCATCACCACCTTCCAGCATGGGGATCTCCTCAGCCTCATCCTCGTCCTCCAGGTCTGCCAGCCTTGCCTTCCAACCTTCAACATCCCACGAGCCTTTGTCAAAGGTAGGATCCTGAGCCTCCTCGGCCATCTGAAGTTGAATCTTATACATAGCAATTGCCGCGGAGACCTTAGCATCTTGGGTAATCTCCTGCTTCTCGTTATCCATATCAATCAACCTCTGAGCAGCCTCAGCCTTCATGACCCGGAGTTCCTTCTCAAGATCTCCTATCTTGAGATCCTTAAGCACGCCCATTTGTTGAAGGTCAGCAATCTGGCTCTCCTGGTCCTCAACATTGCCAAGATAAGTTTCAATCTCAGCAAGTTTCTGCAAACAAGAGAATAAGGACAAGCTCAGACTCAGGTGATCCTCAAGAAAAGCAGGATACACAAACAGGATATGATAGGCGGATAACCTACAGGGGCAGTGATCCTTACATAGTCAAGGAATTGCTGACGGAGGAGGGGAAATCCTTGTAGATCTTCAGTAGTCTTCCGCTTCTTCCCCTTGCCCCGGATAGACGCCTTGGGAGCTGAGACTGAAGGACTGGCAGCAGGAGCCTTCTTCTTTGAAGACGTGACATTGGCAAGATCACTGATCCCAAATTTGGAGGCTGATTTAACGGACCTGGCAGATTTTCCAGCACCTACACAATCAAAAAAAAAAACAAGATAAGTTGCTTTATTAGTCAAACAATCCTACATATAATTTATTTTCTGTAAGGATACTTACTTGACATAGTGGCAGATGCAGAGGATACTTCTTGAGAATCTTGGATGGTGACTTGGAAGCTTCTGACTTCAGGATCAAGCTTTTTAAAAGCTAACACTCTTTCTCTGGCAGCAGGGGTCAACTTTAAGTGAGCAACGGAGATAGCTGCATAAAAAAGACAAAAGAAAAAAGACATCAGTGATCCTCATCATATGAGAACAGGACTGATAGTGATCCTTCGAGGATCCTCTACCCTACCATGAGTGGCCCATTCCTTGGGCAGATCCTTCCCATCCGGGATGGAATCCCTCTTAACAAAGAAAAACCGACGTTTCCAGTTTGTATCATTCTTGGTAACTTTGAAGATAGGGTGATCCTCCCCAGCTTTTCGTTTCAGCAGATACCGATGTGATCCAAACGTAGTAAGATCATAGAGCTCAGCTAGCTCCGCCATCCCCAGGTCAATTCCTTCCTGCTCAATGATCCTCTCGAAGGTATAAAGAACCCTCCAGATCATCGGCATAGCTTGGATGTAAGAGATGCCGGTTAAAGAAAAGAAAGACTGGGTAAAGTCTGGAAAAGGATATGAGTAACCTATAGCAAACGGAGTAGCAGGAAAAGCCACCCAGACATCTGAGACAAAGTCGCTCAAAGCAGTAGGATCAAAGGATTTAAAAACAACATTCGCCGGAAAGCAATGACGAATCTTGTCTACGTGAGCATCACTAAAGCAACACCTCTCCGTAGGAGAATCCTTGATAATACCCTGACTTTTTAAGGGACTATCCTTCTTGGAATCCTTGTGTGGAGAATTCCGGAGCAACATGTTTCGTGACGGAATAGAAACAGAGACGGAGTAGAAAAAACAGAGTAAAGAAAAGGAAGAAGGGAAAGAGAGAAGAAGAAGATACCTGGACAACCTTCGGTGCAGAATATAAAGGAGAGTATCTTGAATTTAAACACAAACTGATCCTGACCCTATCTCCTATTTATAATGATGATTTGCAGGGATTGTCACATCTGTGACGTAATGATCATAACGGCTAGTCCGAGCATAACGGCTAGTTTCTTGGAATCGCCCGTTAGAGATAAGATCATAACAAAATATAACTCGTCTATTTACAATTAACTCCTTATATTTTGGGGGCAATTGTTAGGGCTGGATTTTTACTATAAGTGATCCTTATACGTGATCCTAACCAGTGATCCTTGTTTCTTTGGCAGGCAGTGATCCTCAGCCGGACTTCAAGATCAGGATCATGGGACGTTATGGTGATCCTTATACTAACGGTCACCTTCGCTTACTACAATATTGTTTTGCAGGAACATCTAGCAGGATATGCTCTAAAGACCATGATCCAGGGACGCGTCTTCACAAATATGGCAAGAGCTAAATCAGAGATAGACGTTGTACGAGATATGGAAACATGGCTTGATCTATGGGCAGCAATTTAGGCTAGATTATCTTTATTTCTAAAGGGGTAATGAGCTGATATCTAGTCATTTTACCTAAAATAGGTCACCCACACATGTATAAGTACCACTCTTCTTCATTCGGAAGAACACACACGACATACGACACAACTCTCAAACACTTAGACACTCAGTGATCCTTGTACTCAGCTCATTATCATCCAAAGTTGTAATCATATTTTTGTTATATTGAAGTTGGTGATCGGTAGTTGCCATCACCCGAGGTTTTTTATGCCGGAGATCATTCATTGATCAAGGGCTTTTTCCTCGTATAAATCATTGTGTCTTTGCATCTTTATCACAGAAGTGATCCTTTACTTTCATAACTAACCAAGCATCATACCCCGTTTTCATAAAGTTTGGTTACATTATCCTTGTGTGATTTTTGACCAAAACATGTGGTACATCCTTCTCAGCAGCTAAAAGGCATGCAAAGAAAGCTAAAATGGATAACGGAGAAAGACCTATTCGAACATCAAGTGTCTCGGAAGGAAAAATTATAACCTTCGATGAGGATGATAGAATTAACATCCAGGATCCTCATCATGATAGTCTAGTCATCACTCTCTTTATTTCTAACCATTTTGTCCGCAGGATCCTCATTGACGGAGGAAGCTCAGTGAATATTATCCAACTTGATATTCTGAAGAAGATGGGTATTCCTGAATCAGATATAACCCCAAGATCCTCCGTGCTTGTGGGATTTAGTGGCGAAACTAAGAAAACCCTGGGGGACATCAAACTCCCAATCTATGTGGAAGGATTACATAATTATCAAAAATTTTGTGTTATTGACTGTTTGTCTTGTTGTAATGTTATCCTTGGCAGGCCCTGGATACATGATATGAAGGCAGTCCCATCCACCTACCATCAATGTGTGAAGCTCCCTAGCCCATGGGGAATAATCAAGATCGACAGTGATCAGCAGGAGGCTAAGGTTTGTTACACCTCATCAATGAAACCAGCCTCGAAGCCAAGGGAGCAATAGCAATTACAGTATCCTCCAAGGGATGTCTTGGAGGCGAGAGAGCAGGATGTGGACGAAATCCTTTTGGATCCTAATGATCCTGAATCAAAAATCTATATCGGATCAGGGATCCTTAGCAAGATGAAAGAAGACATAGTATCCTTCCTCAAAAGAAGAAAGTCTACCTTTGCATGGAAACATGAGGATATGACAGGTATATCTAAGGATATTATAACTCATAAACTTGGCATTGACAGGACAATCAAACCAATCCATCAAAAAAGGAGGAAGTTTGCACCCGAAAGAAATGCCATTATCCAGGAAGAAGTAGAAAGATTACTTCGAGCAGGTATGATTAGAGAGGTAAAATATCCAAAATGGCTAGCCAATGTGGTTGTTGTTCAAAAGAAAAACGGAAAGTGGAGGGTATGTGTCGATTTCACTGACTTGAATAAGGCATGTCCCAAGGATCCTTTCCCATTACCCCACATTGACTCCATGGTGGATGCAACGGCGGGTCATGAACTGTTAACCTTTATGGATGCATCATCTGGATTCCAACAAATTCAAATGGAACCATCTGACCAAGAGGATACGGCTTTTATGACCCCAACCGGTTTATATTGTTATATTGCTATGCCGTTTGGATTAAGGAATGCAGGTGCAACATATCAAAGACTGGTAAACATGATGTTCAAAGATCAGATTGGACAAACTATGGAAGTATACATAGACGATATGGTCGTAAAATCCAAGAGAGCTGAGGATCACCTAAGGGACTTGGAGGAAGCATTTGATATCCTTGATAATTATAACATGAATCTTAATCCTTCAAAATGTCACTTTGGTGTTAAAGCAGGTAAATTTCTAGGATATATGGTGACCCAGAGGGGCATTGAAGCAAGCCCGGAACAAATCAAAGCATTGGTAAATATCAAATCCCCTGCCAACGCTAAGGATGTGCAAAGGCTAACAGGCAGGATAGCAGCTCTAAACAGATTCATATCCAAATCCTCAGAAAAGTGTAAAGAATTCTATGATATCCTAAGAAAGAATAAGAAATTCGAATGGACTAAAAAGCATGAGAATGCTTTACAAGCCCTAAAAGAATACATGTCCTCAGCCCCAGCATTGATGAAACCAGAAAAAGGAGATGTGTTATCCTTATACCTTGCGGTATCCTCAAAAGCAGTAAGTGCAGTCCTTGTTAAGGATCATGAAGGTACACAATATCCTGTCTATTATGTAAGTAAGAGTTTACTTAATGCTGAATCCAGGTACTCACACCTTGAAAAACTTATTCTCGCACTGATTATGGCATCTACTAAACTAAGACATTATTTTGAAACCCAAGTTATTGTTGTTAGAACTAATTTTCCAATTAAGAATGTCCTCAGGAAACCAGAGATGTCCGGAAGGATGGCTAAATGGGCAGTAAAGCTCAGTGCCCATGATATAAGATATGAGCCTAGAACAGCCATCAAATCTCAAGCATTAGCAGACTTTGTGGCTGATTTCAGTAGTGATCTACAAAAAGAAGCCGAATTGGAGGTCCAGCAGCTGGATGAGACCAAGGATCCTTGGATACTACATACTGACGGATCCTCAAATGTCAAAGGCACAGGGCTCGGCATACTACTAAAATCGCCACAGGGGGACATAATACCCCATTCCATAGCTTGTGAATTCCAAGCCACTAATAATGAGGCTGAATATGAAGCCTTAATCGCTGGCTTACAAATTGCTAAGCATATGGGGATCAGGTATCTTGAGGTATACGTGGATTCATTTTTAATCACTAATCACTTTAATGGATCCTATGCTGTGAAAGGTGAAAAACTAACCAAATATTTAGAGATAGTCAAAGAATTGGCACTCTCCTTTGTTTCTTTCAGTTTGTCACAGGTACCAAGGGAGGAAAATACAGAAGCTGATGCATTGGCCAATCTAGGATCATCTTTGAAGATCCCAGAGGATATAAGTATCCCCATCATCCATATCCTGGCTCCTGCTATTGAAATTCAGGTGGCCATGGAAATAGAAGAGGATACTGCAATGATCCCTAGTGAGGAGACTCAATCTTATTCAGGATCATGGATCTCACCAATCATGAGATACTTATAACACGGGGAGATTCCTATGGGAGAAAATCCTAGGGCTTTCAGGATTAAGGTATCTCAATTCACAATCTTAAATAATGTGCTATATAAGCGATCTCTTGCAGGACCATATTTAAGATGTATCGAGGATCCTGAAGTTCAAGAAGTGTTAAAAGACTTCCATGAAGGAGATTGTGGAAACCACACTGGGGGCAGGGCATTGTTCTCAAGGATCTTAAGGACAGGATACTACTGGCCAACTATGAAAAGGGATGCTGTGGAGTATGCTAAGAAGTGTGATCCTTGTCAAAGACACAACAATATCCTTCATCAGCCGGCTGAATTTCTACATCCTATACCATCCTCTTGGCCATTCATGAGATGGGGGATGGATATAGTTGGCAAGCTCCCTAAGGCACCTGGTGGAAAAGTATTCATGCTTGCTATGACTGACTACTTCTCCAAGTGGATAGAGGCTGAAGCTTTTGCCCAAGTCAGAGAAAAGGAAGTTATATCCTTTATTAAGGGAAACATTATAACTAGATTTGGCATTCCTTCTGAAATTGTATGTGATAATGGTTCCCAATTTATTGGGAGCAGGACTACTAACTTTTGTGACAATTGGGGGATTAAGATGATAACATCAACACCAGTCCACCCACAAGCCAATGGCCAAGCAGAATCATCCAACAAGATCATCATCAACAATCTGAAGAAGAAACTGGGATCCAAGAAGGGGAAATGGGCAGAGGAATTGCCTTATGTGCTTTGGGCTGATAGGACAACTCCCAAGAATGCTACTGGTCAAACACCCTTCTCTTTAGTGTTTGGGGCAGAAGCAGTGATCCCAACAGAAATGGTGGTTCCAACTGCTAGAACAAGTACTCATGATCCTGAAGGAAATGCTGCAAACTTGGCTCAGGACTTGGATACTATTGAGGAAATTAGGGATCTGGCTAGGATAAGGATGGCGAGCTACCAACAAAGAATGGCTGGTGCTTACAACAAAAATGTCAGAATAAGGAAATTCCAAGTGGGTGATATGGTATTGAGAAAAGCATTCCAAAATACCATCAATCCTGCTGATGGGAAATTAGCACCAAAGTGGGAAGGCCCTTACTTGATTGAAGCTGAAGCAGGAAAGGGGGCATATAGATTGCTAACCATGGAAGGAAATTTGTTACCAAGAGCCTGGAATGCTGTTCACCTAAAGAAATATTTCATGTGAGCAGGATCCTCCTGGCACATATGATCCTTACATTGAAAGCATCCTCGAAGGATCCCAGTGATGTCAATGATCCTTACCCTGGTAATGTCCTAATCCTAAACTATTCCATTTTCTTATTTTTACCTAAGGATAAGGATCATGTAGCCTTCATCCTCCTCTCACGAGAATTTGAGTTCTGATAGTCCAGGTATCCTCAGCATATCATTGAAAATCTTCAAAAGCATCTCAGATCCTTGGGTTCGACCCCTGTTATCCTTGGGCTTGTCCCCAGTTTTCGCCTGTAGCGCACGATGATCCTGGTATAGTTCATGTCTTTGGGACCAGTACCCACTTTAGGGGCTGATAACCTCATCGTACTGGCTATACCTAGGATCCTACGTATAATGGTAGACGTACCATACATCCGTTCCTAAGTTTCTAACGTTTTCACGTTAGCTAAGGTTTTGGCATTTTCATGTCACTAAGTTTGGATAGTCGCCAGTGAGGGCCATACTCCAGTTTACATACGATCCTTGGGCTTGTCCCCAGTTATCCTTCGGGCTTGTCCCCAGTTATCCTTTGGGCTTGTCCCCAGTTATCCTTCGGGCTTGTCCCCAGTTATCCTTTGGGCATGTCCCCAGTTACTAACTTATCTTTTATATTGGCTTAGTCCCAAGTTATGTTCTATTTTTCAGGTTTTCAAAGTTAAACAATTAAGGATCCTTGATCCTTATTATCCATTAAAGTTTCATTTATGGTTATCTTGATTAGAGGTTAGGATCTTAACTTGGATCCTCAGGTATGATCCTTAATTATTTTCGATTTCATACATTATATGTTTGAATAACCCATAGACTTTGACAACTGAACCTATGATCCTTAAAATAAACTACTTTGAAAATTTTCGATTATAGGATATTTGATCCAGGATCATATCCTAAATTTCTTAAACATAATTTGCTTAACTTTTCTTACTCAAACAAATATGTATCAAAACAATTGGAAATTAAAAGGATAACAATACGAGATAAGCCAAAAAGATTAGAGTTATTTTATTAACAAAGGTTTAAAACCCTTCAAAGTTGTCAAAATTGCCAACCCACGTTTCTACCAGCAAAACGTGGCCCGTCCACATGAGTTGGCAAAGGGTGTCCATTGTTTGTGCGGTCATAGCATGCAGGTAAATAAAAGGCGGCAGGATCACAATGGCTTCATCCCCCAAACAGAGGATCCCTCCACCATGTGTAATCCTACCTATTGTCTGAAGGATCCTGGATCCTCAACCCTAAACCTACTGTTCGAAGTTACAGACCATAATTGTTTTAAAAACATCAACAAACACAAAAAAAATTGGGCTCCGGCTATGCCTAGAAGTTTCCTTCATCGCCCAATCCTGCAGCTTAAGCCTTCGCTGCACCATCACCACCAGCTCCACTTGCCTCTCCACCCTGATCCTTGCCAACATCACCACCCTCAAGCATCGGGACCTCCTCAGCCTCTTCATCATCCTCCAACTCTGCTAGCCTCGCCTTCCAGCCCTCAACGTCCCATGTGCTCTTGTCGAAGGCAGGATCCTGAGCCTCCGCAGCCATCTACAGCTGGATCTTATACATGGTTATCGCAGCAGAGACCTTGGCATCCTGGGTGATCTCATGCTTCTCATAATCAAAATTGATCAGCATCCTGGCAGCTTTATCCTTGGTGGCCCGGAGCTCCTTCTCAAGATCAGCTATCTTAAGATCCTTCAGCACACCCATCTGTTGGAGGTCAGCAATTTGGCGGTCTTGATCCTCGACGTGGCCAACATAAGTCTCTATCTCAGCAAATTTATGCAAGGAAAACAAGGCATAACGTCAGTAACAAGTGATCCTCAAAACTGTCCGGATAGCAAACAGGGGCAGTGATCCTTACCTCGTTGAAGTAGTCCAGAAACTGTTGGCGGAGCAGGGGCAGACCTTGTAGATCCTCAGGGGCCTTTCTCTTCTTTCCTTTACCCCTAATAGGTGCTTTAGGGGCTGAAGCAGTTGGGCTAGCATCAGGAGTCTTCTTCCTTGCAGACTTGACATTAGCAAGATCATCAATACCGAACTTTGAAGCAGACTTAGAGGATTTTCCAGCACCTACACAACCAAAATAAGATTAGTATTCTAAGTAAACTTGAAAATCCTACATAGAATTACTTTTTAAATGAGGATACTTACTTGACATTGTGACAGAGGCAGAGGATACTTCTTGAGAATCCTGGGTAGCAACCTGGAAAGTTCTTGTCTCCGGATCAAGCTTCTTAAAGGCCAAAAGTCTCTCTTTTGCAGCAGGTGTCAACTTCAGATGAGAGATGGAGATAGCTGCACAAAAAATAACAGAACTTCAGTAATCCTTATGCTAAAAGATAGGTCCTACGGTGATCCTTCCAGGATCCTCTATCCTACCATGAGTAGCCCACTCCTTGGGCAAATCCTTCCCATCAGGGATGGTATCTCTCCTAACAAAAAAGAACCGTCGCTTCCAGTTCGTGTCGTTCTTGGTAACTTTGAAGACAGGATGATCCTCTCCAGCTTTTCGCTTAAATAAGTATCGGTGGGATCCGAAAGTGGTAAGATCATACATCTCAGCCAACTCCGCCATGCCAAGGTCAATACCCTCTTGCCCAATGATCCTTTCAAGGGTGTATAACACCCTCCAGATCATCGGCATAGCCTGGATATAGCTGATGCCGGTAAGGGAGAAGAAAGATTGGGTGAATTGGGGAAAAGGATACGAATATCCTATCAAGAAAGGAGTGACCGGGAAAGCTACCCAAGTCTCAGAAATATAATCGCTCAGAGCGGTAGGGTCAAAAGATTTAAAGAGGGTGTTCGCCGGAAAACAATGACGGATTTTGTCAATGTAAGGATCAGTAAAACAACACCTCTCAGTGGGAGAATCCCTGATGATCCCTTGACTCTTCAAGGGACTGTTCTTCTTAGGATCCTTGTGTGGGGAGTTCCGGAGCAACATTTTTTCAAGACGATGGAAAGAAAAAAAAAACAGAGCAAGCAAGATAGAAGGAGAAGGGAAATACCTGTTCAATCCTCTGATCGCAGTTATAAAGGGAAGAGTTCTCGAATTTAAATGCAAACGATCCTATCCCTATTTCTATTTATAATGATGATTTGTACAGGGCTATCACTTCCGTGACGTCAGATCGTAACGGATAGTTTCATTGTAACGGCTATATATCCGTTAAGTTAGTTAGAGATAAGATTCAGCAAAATATAACTCGTTTATATCACATAAATACTCCTTATATTTTGGGGGCAATTGTTAGGGCTGGATTATTATGACCTATGATCCTTACATGTGATCCTTACACATGATCCTAACCAGTGATCCTTGTTTCTTTGGCAGATAGTGATCCTCAGAGGAGTTCCAGGATCAGGATCACGGAGCAACCTAGGGATCCTCATACTAACGATTGTTCACTTTGAATTTAATGTTGTCTTGCAGGAATTTCGAGTAGGATCCGCTCTTAACAACGTAAACAAGGAACCTGTCACGCTACTTTGGCATATGCATAATCAAAGATGGACGTTGTGGACAATATGGAAACTAAGCACAATTTAAGGGCGATAATTTAGGCTAAATTTACTTCTATTCTTGAAGGGGGTAACGAGCTAATAGTTAGGTTATTTACCTAAAATATGACCACACACACTTGTATAAGTAGCACTCTTCAACATTCGGAAGACACAACACATTTCTCACACGCTTTGACACACGATACTATAGTGATCCTTGTACCTAGCTCATTACCATCCGAAGTTGTAAAAACATTGTTTGTTATATTGAAGCTTGGTGATCGGTAGTTGCCATCACCCGAGGTTTTTTATGCCGGAGATCATTCATTGATCAAGGGCTTTTTCCTCGTATAAATCCTTGTGTCACTTGCATATTTTACATCAAAGTGATCCTTTACTTTATTCATCAAACCAAGCATCATTCCCCGTTTACATAGAGTTTGGTTGCATTATCCTTGTGTGATTTTTGACCAAAACAGGTGGTGTGAAACGAGATATCGTATGGCTCGCATCTGCAATCTCAGGGATGGGTTTAAGCACTCGTGGAACGCTGGATATCATATCCTCCAGCTTCTGTAATTCTCTAGCCATAGCTTGATTAATACCTGTGTCACACCCCCAAAAATCCACCTGCGGAGTATCACCGCTTGGGAGCGTGACTGACCAGGATCAAGCCACCAATCATACAGAACATTGTATAAAGTAAAAGTAATCACATTATAATCCAAACCATTTCCATATGAAAGGTGTTTCCAAAAACATAAGTAAGTTAACATTGTTTAGCGGAAGCGTATTATTGTAAAACCCATAGCAAATAAGTATCAGACATCAAAAGTGTTTAACAAGGTGATCATGATCCAAGCCCCACAACGACCAGCTCCTCCGTGTGCAAGCTCCAAGTACCTAACGATCTGCAAGGCATGTAACAGAATGATCAACAAACTAGTTGAGCGAGTTCACATAAAGGAAATGCGTAATAGTAAGTTCATTTGTAATAGGTGGCTCTACTGGGCCGTTTGTATATTTTACTGTGGTGGTGTTCCACGTTTTCCTGTGGTGGTGTTCCACGTTTTCCTGTGGTGGTGTTCCACGTTTTCCTGTGGTGGTGTTCCACGTTTTCCTGTGGTGGTGTTCCACGTTTTCCTGTGGTGGTGTTCCACGTTTTCCTGTGGTGGTGTTCCACGTTTCCCTGTGGTGGTGTTCCACGTTTTCCTGTGGTGGTGTTCCACGTTTTCCTGTGGTGGTGTTCCACGTTTCCCTGTGGTGGTGTTCCACGTTTTCCTGTGGTGGTGTTCCACGTTTTCCTGTGGTGGTGTTCCACGTTTTCCTAACCACTAGACTACTCGTAATTATAGGTATCCTTCACAACCGAGGATAGTGATGTGGTAGTCTAGTCATAGTGTCAATAGAGTATCTAATCAACCTTCCAATCCCATTCCCAACCCCGGGAACCCCATGCCTTGGTAAGAGTGTGAACTCACCTTGGTTTGCTCGGTATGCTAAATAAGTACACGCGCTCACAGTTAATCAATCACGTCCTATTGTATACACGTATAGCAAATCAGTTCATGGTCGGAATATTACGCATGCAATTAATTGTTCACACAGCAGTCAGTTTGCATATCAGCACAACACGTAGTATTACACAAACATGTTCATCACCAAGCATGGTATGTAAATAAATTCAACATATGTTCAATTGTTCAAGACATTATGCAAAACCCTAGTATCTTTCGATCACAATTATCCTAATTATCTATCGAGTCCAACACTTAACTTTCGGACCGAAATGCTTTGTTTCGAACCATTGTTATCTTTCGACCAAAACCATCTTTCGGTCAAGGGTATGGTTCGGTCAATGCTATCTGTCGGTCAAACATCTGTCGGTCAATCTATCCTTCGGTCACTAACGCTATGGTTCGAAGGATAGGTATCTTTCGGTCCAACAATGGTTCGATCAATAAGTATCCTTCGGCAAATAACAGTTACGTTGATCCGATTAACCATTAACACAATTTTCACAAATCTGTTAACATCAACAAGATCAAACAAGCATGCATCTCATGTTTATCAAGAACCCTAATCTTGAAACAAGGTCATTCAAACTATTCGATTAACACACATAAGCCGATTACATAAGCGTGTCCGATTACAATATCTTAAATCACAAGTTATCATCGAATCGTATCACCAATCATCCATTAAACAACATAAATTTCCTATCCGATCGATCACCCTGACTGGATTAACTAACCGATTAACAACACGATTCGAAATCATGAAATCATTTAACCATAATCACAACATATCCAATGTGCATACAAATTCGATTAATACCCATACGCAATCATCATACAAATCAGTTAATATACAACCAGCCTATTTACATACGATTTGATAATTCCAGAAATCATGTATTGTGGACACTAACCGGGGTAGAAAATAAGAGAATCGATCAGCAAAAATCTTCGTATGAGTTGTGGTTGCCGTCACAGATCAAAAGTGTTCTAGGGTTTTTCTTAGAATAATAACTATCAGTTTACATGCATCCTTATATATACGTATCACAGTAATGGGCCAAGCCCAACAGAACAACTGGGCCGAAACATATCGAAGGATATGTTTCGTGATCCTTCGGACCGAAACAAGGTCGAAGGATATGTTTCGGAGTCTTCGAGTCGAAGGTTATCCTTCGAGGTCCTTCAAGTCCTTCGACTGTATTTTATCTTTCGGACAAAATGTTATTATGATATTTATGATAATAACAATAATAATAATTCTAATATTATTATCTATCACAGCAAATAATCACATATAGGCAAAAATGACAATACATTTCAGTAACACACAATTCGTACAATTTAAGTCTACAATCCAAACAACTAAACAGTCAAAGTCAATGCGCATTTAATGTGAAGGTGAAAGTCAAAAACTCGAGTTGTCACATTATCCCCAACTTAAAAGAAATTTCGTCCCGAAATTTGGTACGCACTTACTGAGGAAGCTAGGTATCGTTCACTGGTTTTCCTGGGGTGTCACATCATCCCCCCGTTGATTTGGAATTTCGTCCCGAAATTCAGTAGTAGTAGCTTCAGCCTCAGAAGTGGATGCATGGTTTTCGAATAACTGGGGATACTTTTCTTTCATCTGGTCTTCGCGTTCCCATGTATACTCTGGGCCACGCTGGGAGTTCCAACGAACTCGCACAAGAGGGATTCTCTTGTGTTTGAGGACCTTAACATCCCGGTCCGTGATTTCAACTGGTTCCTCGACGAACTGCAACCGCTCGTCGATAGTGAGTTCCTTAAAAGGAACTATGAGGGTCTCATCTGACAGGCACTTCTTCAGATTCGACACGTGAAATACATTGTGAACTGCACCGAGTTCAGGAGGTAGGTTTAATCTGTAGGCTACCTTGCCAATCTTTTCTAAGATTTCGAACGGTCCGACGTACCGCGGATTCAGTTTGCCTCTTTTACCAAAACGAACCACACCCTTCCAGGGTGAAACTTTCAATAAAACCCGGTCCCCGACCTCAAATTCCAATGGCTTTCTACGCTTGTCCGCGTAGGCTTTCTGACGGTCGCGCGCTGCCGCCATGCGTTGTCGTATCTGTGCTATCTTTTCTGTGGCGTCCACAACAATATCTGGACCCGTAATCTGACTATCCCCCACCTCTGCCCAACAGAGAGGTGACCGGCATTTACGTCCGTACAATGCCTCGAATGGAGCGGCTTGAATGCTGGTATGGTAGCTATTATTGTATGAGAACTCCACCAAAGGGAGGTGCTTTTCCCAGCCGTTGCCGAAATCGATAACACACGCTCGAAGCATGCCTTCTAGAGTTTGAATAGTTCGCTCAGACTGCCCATCTGTCTGAGGATGATATGCTGTGCTCATGTCTAATCGTGAGCCGAAGGATTTGTGCATCGCTTGCCAAAGCTCTGACGTGAATCGTGCATCGCGATCCGAAATAATAGAAGTGGGCACTCCGTGCCTCGAAACAACTTCTTTAAGGTAAATGTCTGCTAAAGTAGAAAACTTATCCGTTTCTTTGATAGCCAAAAAGTGAGCAGACTTTGTGAGTCGATCAACGATTACCCAAATAGTGTCATTCCCACGCTGGGATCTAGGTAAGCCCGTAACGAAATCCATGGAAATTTCTTCCCATTTCCACTGCGGTATCTTGGGCTGCTGAAGTAGACCAGCTGGCTTCTGATATTCGACCTTGACCCTCGCACAGGTCAAACATTTTCCAACGTAAGTAGCGATGTGAGCCTTCATACTAGGCCACCAATAAGTAGTGCTGATGTCGTGGTACATTTTATCCGACCCTGGATGTACCGAATAGCGAGACTTGTGAGCTTCATCCATTACAAGTTCGCGTAAACCGCCATAAAGTGGGACCCAAATACGCCCCGTTACATAGTAAGCACCGTCTTCCTTTTGTTCCATGCGTTGCCTTGAACCGCGTAAGGCTTCAGCTTTAATGTTTTCGGGTTTCAGAGCTTCCATCTGAGCAGCTCGTATCTGTGCAGGAAGACTGGCCTGAATAGTAAGCTGTAGCGCTCGCACGCGCTTAGGTAGAGTGTCTTTCCGACTAAGGGCATCAGCCACAACATTGGCCTTGCCTGGATGATACTTGATGGCGCATTCGTAGTCGTTCAGAAGTTCAACCCATCTTCGTTGACGCATATTCAAATCCTTTTTGCTTAAGAATATGCTCGAGACTCCTGTGATCGGTGTAAATCGTGCACCGGGTACCGTACAGGTAGTGTCGCCATATCTTAAGCGCGAAAACAACAGCTCCCAGCTCTAAATCGTGCGTCGTGTAGTTCCGTTCATGAACCTTGAGTTGCCGAGAGGCGTATGCAATAACTTTATCCCGTTGCATCAATACACAACCAAGCCCTTGTATCGATGCGTCACAATAAACCACGAAGTCATCCGTGCCCTCGGGCAGTGAGAGAATAGGCGCGCTGCAAAGCCTATCCTTTAAGTACTGAAAAGCGGTCTCCTGTGTATTACCCCATCTGTAAACGACACCTTTCTGTGTAAGCATAGTAAGTGGTTGCGCGATCTTGGAGAAGTCTTTAATAAATCGCCTGTAGTAACCCGCCAAACCCAAGAATTGGCGTATTTCTGTCGGTGTACGTGGTGCTGGCCAGTTTCGGATCGAATCTACCTTGGATGGATCGACATGAATCCCATCCCTGTTTACCACATGGCCTAAGAAGTGGACTTCACGAAGCCAGAAGTCGCATTTAGAAAGCTTGGCGTACAACTGTTCCTTCCGAAGGAGTTCCAAAATAAGACGAAGATGCTGCTCGTGCTCCTCCTGACTCTTGGAGTAGATCAGAATGTCGTTGATGGAGTCAAGAACATTTTGTCTAGGTAGGGTTTGCACACTCTGTTCGTAATGTCCATAAATACGGCGGGTGTGTTCAATAATATCAAACCATTTATCACATCAATCATAAAATATAGTAGTTGAAATAATTCATAAAACCCAAAACATTTGATGTTCAAACCAAACTTTGTTCGAATAGCGGAAACATAATAATGAAAAACCCCAAAAAGAAGTCATAAGTTCAATTAGCGTTCATTGCGTCTCCTCCTCCTAACATGAAAACTCGACCTCTTGCCTCGTTGCCATTGTTATTGTTGTTTCCCCCGTTGTTGTCGTTGTTCCCGTGGCCCTGGTTATTGTTGTGGTTCTGATTCTGGTTCAACTGAGGACAATCGCGTTTGTAGTGTCCTTCTGCCCCACACTGGAAACATCCCCGGTTTCCACGCTGTGGTTGCTGCTGCTGGTTCTGTGGAGCTGGCGGTGGGAGTTGCTGGTTCTGATTTGCAGGCCGTGGACTCCTACAGTCTTTGGCCTCATGACCCATCTTGAGGCATCTTTGACAACGAACCTTATTACACTGGCCACTGTGATGTTTGTTGCAGGTGTTACACTTTGGAAGGTTTCCTCGATACCCTCCTTGTCTGTGGCTGCTCGATGAGTGCTGACTGGGACTCTGGTAACTATCCGTCTTTCGCTGCTGAGACTGTGACTGTACCGATGCTGATCCCTTGCTAGAATCCCCCTCCCATTTTCTCTTACTTTCACTGGGAGTAGCAAGTGTAGTAGTAGCAGTAGTGGTAGCGGTAGCACCGATACGCTTTGGCAGCTTGCCCTGTTCTACTGCCTGATCTGTGATGCGGTGAGCGAGGCGCTGAATTTCTTGAATGCTGTTGAGGTTAGCCGACGTCACATGGCTCTGGATTTCTGGCGCCAAACCCTTGAGATACAACTCAATGCGCTTGTATGGTGGGTCTACCATGGTTGGACACAGCACAGCCAACTCATTCGACCTCTTGGTGTAAGCTTCGATTTCTGAACCCACCATCTTCAAATTGTACAACTCATCCTCCAACTTGTGGATGTCTTCTCTTGTGCAATATTCCCTCTTAATCAGTTCTTTGAATTCATTCCAGGGTGTGGCGTTAGCAGCTGCCAACCCTAAGATCTGTACTTGCGCATTCCACCAGGTGAGCGCAATCCCTTCAAGAGTGCCAGTGGCGAACTTCACCCTGCGAGCCTCAGGGCATTCACACATTTCAAAAACCGACTCGAGCTTTTCAAACCAGTGGAGGAGTCCAACTGCCCCCTCCGTGCCACTGAACGAGCTAGGACGACAGTCCATGAAATTCTTGAATGTGCACCCAGGTTGTTGCTGAGCGGGTTGACCTGCTTGGGCGGCTGCAACTGCCGCAGCAACGAGAGCCTCTAGCTGGGCTTGAGTCATGGTAATTCGTGCGGCCATTGATCTTCACATCAAAGGCAACATAAGTGAGAAAAGTTCGCGAATAGTGCGATGACAGAAGAGTGTAAGCACATAAGTATTCTCAAGCAATAACAAGTAGTGAGCAAAGTAATGTAAGCATACTACGAGCAAAGTTCTATGCAGTTCTAGCATGTAGGCAATAAACATAAACCTTATTACCTAGGATGTCGAGTCTTGCACGTGGAGCGAAGCGTCGTTGTGGATCGTTGAGAGCACTGTTCTGGTTATAGTCTGGTTTTAATAAAAACGTTTTCCCCTTATTAAAACCAAGTTCTCTATAACCAATGGCTCTGATACCAATCTGTCACACCCCCAAAAATCCACCTGCGGAGTATCACCGCTTGGGAGCGTGACTGACCAGGATCAAGCCACCAATCATACAGAACATTGTATAAAGTAAAAGTAATCACATTATAATCCAAACCATTTCCATATGAAAGGTGTTTCCAAAAACATAAGTAAGTTAACATTGTTTAGCGGAAGCGTATTATTGTAAAACCCATAGCAAATAAGTATCAGACATCAAAAGTGTTTAACAAGGTGATCATGATCCAAGCCCCACAACGACCAGCTCCTCCGTGTGCAAGCTCCAAGTACCTAACGATCTGCAAGGCATGTAACAGAATGATCAACAAACTAGTTGAGCGAGTTCACATAAAGGAAATGCGTAATAGTAAGTTCATTTGTAATAGGTGGCTCTACTGGGCCGTTTGTATATTTTACTGTGGTGGTGTTCCACGTTTTCCTGTGGTGGTGTTCCACGTTTTCCTGTGGTGGTGTTCCACGTTTTCCTGTGGTGGTGTTCCACGTTTTCCTGTGGTGGTGTTCCACGTTTTCCTGTGGTGGTGTTCCACGTTTTCCTGTGGTGGTGTTCCACGTTTCCCTGTGGTGGTGTTCCACGTTTTCCTGTGGTGGTGTTCCACGTTTTCCTGTGGTGGTGTTCCACGTTTCCCTGTGGTGGTGTTCCACGTTTTCCTGTGGTGGTGTTCCACGTTTTCCTGTGGTGGTGTTCCACGTTTTCCTAACCACTAGACTACTCGTAATTATAGGTATCCTTCACAACCGAGGATAGTGATGTGGTAGTCTAGTCATAGTGTCAATAGAGTATCTAATCAACCTTCCAATCCCATTCCCAACCCCGGGAACCCCATGCCTTGGTAAGAGTGTGAACTCACCTTGGTTTGCTCGGTATGCTAAATAAGTACACGCGCTCACAGTTAATCAATCACGTCCTATTGTATACACGTATAGCAAATCAGTTCATGGTCGGAATATTACGCATGCAATTAATTGTTCACACAGCAGTCAGTTTGCATATCAGCACAACACGTAGTATTACACAAACATGTTCATCACCAAGCATGGTATGTAAATAAATTCAACATATGTTCAATTGTTCAAGACATTATGCAAAACCCTAGTATCTTTCGATCACAATTATCCTAATTATCTATCGAGTCCAACACTTAACTTTCGGACCGAAATGCTTTGTTTCGAACCATTGTTATCTTTCGACCAAAACCATCTTTCGGTCAAGGGTATGGTTCGGTCAATGCTATCTGTCGGTCAAACATCTGTCGGTCAATCTATCCTTCGGTCACTAACGCTATGGTTCGAAGGATAGGTATCTTTCGGTCCAACAATGGTTCGATCAATAAGTATCCTTCGGCAAATAACAGTTACGTTGATCCGATTAACCATTAACACAATTTTCACAAATCTGTTAACATCAACAAGATCAAACAAGCATGCATCTCATGTTTATCAAGAACCCTAATCTTGAAACAAGGTCATTCAAACTATTCGATTAACACACATAAGCCGATTACATAAGCGTGTCCGATTACAATATCTTAAATCACAAGTTATCATCGAATCGTATCACCAATCATCCATTAAACAACATAAATTTCCTATCCGATCGATCACCCTGACTGGATTAACTAACCGATTAACAACACGATTCGAAATCATGAAATCATTTAACCATAATCACAACATATCCAATGTGCATACAAATTCGATTAATACCCATACGCAATCATCATACAAATCAGTTAATATACAACCAGCCTATTTACATACGATTTGATAATTCCAGAAATCATGTATTGTGGACACTAACCGGGGTAGAAAATAAGAGAATCGATCAGCAAAAATCTTCGTATGAGTTGTGGTTGCCGTCACAGATCAAAAGTGTTCTAGGGTTTTTCTTAGAATAATAACTATCAGTTTACATGCATCCTTATATATACGTATCACAGTAATGGGCCAAGCCCAACAGAACAACTGGGCCGAAACATATCGAAGGATATGTTTCGTGATCCTTCGGACCGAAACAAGGTCGAAGGATATGTTTCGGAGTCTTCGAGTCGAAGGTTATCCTTCGAGGTCCTTCAAGTCCTTCGACTGTATTTTATCTTTCGGACAAAATGTTATTATGATATTTATGATAATAACAATAATAATAATTCTAATATTATTATCTATCACAGCAAATAATCACATATAGGCAAAAATGACAATACATTTCAGTAACACACAATTCGTACAATTTAAGTCTACAATCCAAACAACTAAACAGTCAAAGTCAATGCGCATTTAATGTGAAGGTGAAAGTCAAAAACTCGAGTTGTCACAACCTGTATCCTGCATAAAGCCATGGTTAGTGTTATAAGAATTATTAAAAGTGTTACCACCCGGAGGATTCAAGTTTGGGATCCCAAATGTGAATCCATATTGTCGAGATTCTGGTATAATTGAAGGACCAGAAGAAGCAATGGTCTGCATTGGGATGAAGTCTCCTTGATGGATATCTGAACTTCCATGCTGCAAGCTTCTTAAGGATCCTTGATCCTGAGAGACGTTGGATCCTTGATGTGCTGTGAACGGGGGTCTTAGAGGATAATCCATGGATCCGAAAACCTGCAATGAGGATCCTTGAGGCTGAAAGGAGGATCCTTGAGCCTGAGAGGATCCTTGAACCTGAGAGGATCCTTGAACCTAAGAGGATCCTTGAACTGGCTGCGTCCCCATGTACCCTCCTGAACTGGTGAAGGATCCTTGTTGCTGGAAGAAGGATCCTGCTGGTTGAAAATAGGATCCCAGGGCCTGAGTCATTGCTGACGATCCGTAACGCATTCCTGTAAATCCACCCAAGTATTGGACATCCGGAGCTGTAGAATGCTGGGAGGTTATGACCGGGGTGTCGAAATTCAAAGACCTGGGAACCAATGGAAAATGATCCTCCGCTGATCTCTTCTGTTTTTGATATCTTGAATTTCCTTGAGAATCTTTTCGTTGGTTTTATCCTGCTGCTGTATGTGATCCTTCATCTACAAAATCAAAGTAAAAAGGTCACTAGTAGTAGGATTAGAATAAATATAAGAAGTTGGAGGTTTTGAAAAAATAGGGCTTGGTCTCTTTGCAGGATTTTCAGCATTCTTCTGTGATCCAGAAGGTGGTGGAGGCAAAGGTGGAACGCCCTGTGAAGAACTGATTGCCGGCATTGAACTTGAAGTGTTCTTTGATGAGGAAGCCATCTGCTTGGAAATAACGAACCAAAATCTTTTGTTGTGAGGTGTGATGCTTGAATATACAAACAATCGTATGAATAACTTGCAAATCTAATAAAGAGTCAACGCAAGGATTTGTATGAGGAAAAAACCCTTGATCAAGAGATGATCTCCGGCATAAAAAACCTCGGGTGATGGAAACTACCGATCACCAACTAAAATTAAACAAAAAGTGTATTACAACTCGGGATGATAACAAGCTTATTACAAGGATCACTAGAGTGTATGAGTGTAAAAGTGTATCGAAATGATTAGTAAACTACCGAGAGTTGTTCAAGTGTGTGTGTGTTTGCCAAATTCGCTAAGTGTTTCTACTCAAGCTTGCTATCCCCTTTTAAATTTAGAAATAACAAAGCTAACTAACTATCCGAATATTGTGCAAGCTCCCCACGATCTCCCACAACGTTCACTAGTCCATGCACGTGTGGAATATTATGAGCATATTCCCCAAGAGTATCCGTAGAAGTCAATCCATGCCCACACTCCTGCAAAACAAGCTCATAAACAAGGTAGACAATCGTTAACATAAGGATAACAATGAGGATTCTGAATCCTGGTCCTGCAACATATTCTGATGATCCTTAATTCAAACATAGTTGAGGATCCCTGATCCTTGCAGCACTTGAGGATCCATGATCCTTGGGAAATCCTCCCCTAACAATCATTATAAATTCAAGTTAGAGATAAGGATCAAGAGGCATTTAAATTCGTGCATTACACCCTTTAAATCCTCATTCAAAGATTGATCAGGTACTTCTCTCTCCCTTCTCTCTTCGTCTTCTTCTGTTGTTCCTTCTTTCTTTATCATCACCCATGGCGAAGATGGTTTTAAGATCCTCACCTGCTAAGGATCACCAAAAAGATAGTCCCCTAAAGAGCCAAGGAATTATCAAAGATTCTTCGAAGGAACGTTGCTGCTATACTAATCCGGAGATCGACCGGATTCGTCACTGCTTTCCGGCGGCATCTGTCTTTAAACCTTTTGAACCTACAGCCAAATGTGACTTCGTTTCGAACACCTGGGTCGCTTTTCCGACCACCCCATTCCTGATAGGATACTCCTATTCTTTTCCTGCCTTCACCCAGTCTTTCTTCTAACTCACCTGCATGTGCTATATCCAGGCCATGCCAATGATGTGGAGGGTTTTATATACCCTAGAGAGCATCATTGAGCAGGAAGGCATTGAGTTAGGTGTTAGGGCTGGATTTTTATGACTTATGATCCTTACATGTGATCCTAACCAGTGATCCTTGTTTCTTTGGCAGATAGTGATCCTCAGAAGAGTTCCAGGATCAGGATCACGGACCAACCTAGGGATCCTCATACTAACGATTGTTCTCTTTGGATTTAATGTTGTCTTGCAGGAATTTCAAGTAGGATCTGCTCTTAACAACGTAAACAAGGAACCTGTCACGCTACTTTGGCATATGCATAATCAAAGATGGACGTTGTGGACAATATGGAAACTCAGCACAATTTAAGGGCGATAATTTAGGCTAAATTTACTTCTATTCTTGAAGGGGTAACGAGCTAATAGTTAGGTTATTTACCTAAAATACGACCACACACTCTTGTATAAGTAGCACTCTTCAACATTCGGAAGACACAACACATTTCTCACACGCTTTGACACACGATACTATAGTGATCCTTGTACGTAGCTCGTTACCATCCGAAGTTGTAAAAACATTGTTTGTTATATTGAAGCTTGGTGATCGGTAGTTGCCATCACCCGAGGTTTTTTATGCCGGAGATCATTCATTGATCAAGGGCTTTTTCCTCGTATAAATCCTTGTGTCACTTGCATATTTTACATCAAAGTGATCCTTTACTTAATTCATCAAACCAAGCATCATTCCCCGTTTACATAGAGTTTGGTTGCATTATCCTTGTGTGATTTTTAACCAAAACAGTTTGGCGCCCACCGTGGAGCAATTGGTGCTTCATTCATAAGAAAATTTTCTGTTGGTGATCATTCCGGAAGTGTTGCATGGCTTCATCGTTGAAGAATACTTCCACAGCGATGTCTGCAGTCAATTCATCTAATGGCATTCCACCTTTGCCTCCACTACCAGCTGGATCTCAGAAAAATGCTGAGAAGAGACCAACTCCTATCTCCTCTAAACCATCATCTTCTGCTCTAACTTCTTCTATTCCCAGTACTAGTGATATATTTACTTTGATTTTGCAGATGAGGGATCGTATGCAGCAGCAGGATGAAACTAATGACAGGATCCTCAGGGAAATCGGAGATCTCAAAAGGCAAAAGAAAACGGCAGAGGATCATTCCCCACTAATGCCCAAATCTTTGAATTTTGATACCCCGATGATTACTTCTCAGCCATCAGAGGTCCCAGACGTTCAACACATGTGTGGATCAAGAGGAGTGCATTTCGGCCCAGCAGTAGTGACTCAGGCGTCAGGATCATATTTCCGACCGGCAAGATCCTATACTCAGCATATGGGATCCTTCATGAACTCGGGATCCTCCTTCGTTCCAGGATTATCCCAGGTTCAAGGGTCCTCCTTAGTTCCACGATTATCCCAGGTTCAAGGATCCTCCTTAGTTCCAGGATTATCCCAGGTTCAAGGATCCTCCTTAGTTCCAGGATTATCCCAGGTTCAAGGATACTCCTTCGTTCCAGGATCACCCCATATTTAGGGATCCCTTCAGATACCAGGATCCTTGAAGAATTTGCAAACAGGAAGTCCAGATGTCCATCAAGGAGATTTTATTCCAATGCAGACCATTGCTTCCACTGGTCCATCCATCATCCCAGAATCCCAGCAATATGGATTCACATCCAATGTTCCTAACTTGAACCCGATGGGAGGTAACACTTTTAATAATTCTCTTACCACTAACCATGGATTCATGCAGGATACTGTGACAACTCGAATTTCTAAGATTTTATTTCGTATTTATTGCACGTTCATGTAATTGCACAATTGATTTCCATGAAATTATATATGTTTTGATTGTTTGATTGTGTATAGTTGTTGGTTATTTGTGAAACTTGTCAAATGTGTGAACTTGGTGGTGGAACTATGAAACGGTAAACTTGTCAAATATGAAATGGTGTGCAATTGTAAATTATAATACTTAGGGATGTAGATGGTAATTAGGGAAATCCTAGATACTTAACCCTAATCTCATTTCTCTAATCATTTGCACACAAAACAAAAACACGTACTTTCACCTCTCTAATCCTCTAGCAAGCATCATCACCAAATCATTTGGCACAAGATAATCATCACACTTGATTCCTATTTCTCTAGAATCATCTAAGGTAATTGTTTAATCATTGTTGTGATTAATTGTTGATTGATTGATTGTTTTCAATTCTTGATTCTTGTGAATTCTTGTAAACCCTAGCTTTGATTTGATGGTTCTGTACTTTGAATTGATCATGATTATTCTGATTGTGATAATGTGTTAATCGTATAACCGATTCTCTTGATGATTTAAGATGTTGGATATGATGAATGGATGATTGTTGATTGAACAATTCGAGTGAAAATGCATGAGTTAGGGTTTCACGTTCGTATGTTAACAAAAACGTAACTGATATGATTCTCTCCTGTATTTGGAATTCATGTTATTAGTTGCCTGAGTTTATCATGCTTGTAAATGGTCCGAATATAAGGTATAGTTGGTCCGAGTTTAATAGGAATCACATGATCCGAGTTTAAATGGCTTATAATGGACCGAGTTTAGTCTCTTATATGTCCGAGTATAATCCTTGCAAGTTGCCCGAGTTTAATTGGACCACCATGGTCCGAGTTTAAGCAATTGATCTTGTCCGAGTTTATTGAT
Source organism: Helianthus annuus (assembly GCF_002127325.2). Lineage (NCBI taxonomy): Eukaryota > Viridiplantae > Streptophyta > Magnoliopsida > Asterales > Asteraceae > Helianthus > Helianthus annuus. Next base: position 109,373,788 of record NC_035449.2, on the reverse strand, counting down.
GTGTGAATGGGCCGAGTTTATTGTTAATCATTTGGTCCGAGTTTAATCAAATCAACCTTGGTCCGAGTTTAATCAAATTAGTCTTGGTCCGAGTTTAATCCTCAATGTTGGTCCGAATATATGTATTGATTGTGGTCCGAGTATAATTAAATGAATGGTCCGAGTATAAATAAGGATTATGGTCCGAGTATAATCAATGATTGTGGTCCGAGTATAATTAGATGTTGTAGTCCGAGTATAATGAAATCAACATGTGTCCGAGTTTAATTGAATTAACCTTGACCGAGTTTAGTAAATGTTTATGGTCCGAGCTTGATTGGGCCGAACTTGATGAAAAGTCTATGGTCTGAGTTTAATATGATTGACCATGTCTGAGTTTGCATGCTGATTATATGTCCGAGATTGCATGATGATTACATGTGTTATACGAGTTTTGAACAGGGGAGACCCCCCCCATACTTGTCTGAGTTCTGTGAGATGCATGATCCTGTAAATGTCCATATGAATTACGTGAATTGTATGAATGAGTTAACTGTTACGTGATACATGATTGGTACATGATATTGGCTATCAAGCACTATGTGACACTTGATTACATGCGTATCCCTGCGAACATGAACTGATTTGTTATACGTGCAAACAATAGGACTTGATTGATTACTTGTGAGTGCATAACATAGCATACCGAGCAAACCAAGGTGAGTTCACACTCTTACCAAGGCATGGGATTCCCGGGGTGTTGGGAATGGGATTGAAAGGTTGATTAGATACTCTATTGACACTATGACTAGACTACCACTTTACTATCCTCGGTTGTGAAGGATACCTACAGTTACGAGTAGTCTAGTGGTTAAACAACGTGGAACACCACCACCAGTAACGTGGAACACCACCACCAGTAACGTGGAACACCACCACCAGTAACGTGGAACACCACCACCAGTAACGTGGAACACCACCACCAGTAACGTGGAACACCACCACCAGTAACGTGGAACACCACCACCAGTAACGTGGAACACCACCACCAGTAACGTGGAACACCACCACCAATAGTACATACAAACGGCCCAGTAGAGCCACCTGTTACAAACGAACTTACTATTACGCATTTACTTTCTGTGAACTCGCTCAACTAGTTTGTTGATCATTCTGTTACATGCCTTGCAGATCGTTAGGTACTTGGAGCTTGCACTGGAGAAGCGGGTCGTTGTGGACAAGGATCGTGGCTTTTCTGTTGAGCTATTATGACACTTAAAACTGTTAACTACTACTGGTTTATTTACTATGCTTCCGCTACATTTTGAAACGATGATTTGTTTGATCACCTTTTGTATTGAATGGATGGTTTTCAGTTATTTTACTTAATATTAAATGCATGTTCAATATGATTGGTGGCTTGATCCTGGTCAGTCACGCTCTCAAGCGGTGATACTCCGCAGGTGGATTTTGGGGGTGTGACAGATTGGTATCAGAGCGATTGGTTATAGAGAACTTGGTTTTAATATGGAAAAACGTTTTTATTAAAACCAGACTATAACCAGAACAGTGCTCTCAACGATCCACAACGACGCTTCGCTCCACGTGCAAGGCTCAACTTCCTAGGTAATAAGGTTTATGTTTATTGCCTACATGCTAGAATTTGCATAGAACTTTGCTCGTAGTATGCTTACATTACTTTGCTCACAACTTGTCATTGCATGAGAATACTTATGTGCTTACACTTTTCTGACACCGCACTACTCGCGAACAATGCACACTTATGCTACATTTACTACTCGATCATGTTTAGATGTGTTAACATGACTCAAGCCCAGTTGACGGCTCTCATTAACGAACAAGTTGCTGCGGCACTTGCAGCCGCACAAGCAGGAGGTATAACCTGCTATTCCAGACCTATCCTAGGATGTTAGATCCTACACTCGTGACCCAACTCTCGCGCTTAACCTTGACCTACCTTTCTCGCGCAACGGGTCAGAACGCAGAGCAACCTGTCTGCACATTCAAGAACTTCATGGACTGTCGTCCAAGCACATTCAGTGGCACAGATAGAGCAGTTGGACTACTCCATTGGTTTGGGATGCTCGAGTCGGTATTCGAGATGTTTGAATGCCTTGAGGCTCGCAGGGTCAAGTACGCCACCGGTACTTTGGAAGAAATCGCGCTAACCTGGTGGAACGCGCAAGTACGGATACTAGGGTTGGCAGCTGCTAACGCCACCCTTGGAACGAATTCAAAGAACGCATTAAAAGGGAATACTGCACGTGTGATGACATCCACAAGTTGGAAGTGGAGCTTTACCATTTGAAAATGACAGGGTCAGGAAATTGATGCTATTACGAAACGGTCGAACGAACTGGCCATCTTGTGTCCAACCATGGTGGACCCTCCAAGCAAGTGTATCGAATTGTACCTCAAGGGTCTAGCCTCAGAGATTCAGAGCCATGATACATCGGCTAACCTCGACAATATCCAAGACATTCAGCGTCTTGCTCATCGCCTCACGGACCAGGCAGTGGAACAGAACAGGCTGCCTAGTTGTATCATCCCTATTACTATCGCTACCACTTCTGCTACCGCTTCCAGCAAGGGTTCGGCTACCGTTCAGTCTCAAGCATAGCAGCAGCGCAAGAATAGTGATCACCAGAGCGCAGCAGAAGCTAAGGATTCAGGAGTCCACGACCTGCAAATCGGAATCGCCAGCAGCAACAGCAAGCAGAAATCCCATGCAAAGAAAAGAAGTTGGAAGACCATCCAGCTGTACGCGACTTTCCTCAGGTGTTTCCTAAAGATTTACCTGGTCTACCGCCTCATCGTCAGGTCGAATTTCAAATCGAGCTCGCTCCAGAAGCAGCACCCATAGCTCGAGCACCGTATCGCTTAGCTCCATCAGAATCGGAAGAACTATTGACGCAACTACAAGAACTCTTGGATACCAATTATCTGTGAAAAAGAAGGATGGCACCTTCAGGATGTGAAATTGATTACCGTGAACTAAACAAGATCACAGTGAAGAACCGTTATCCTCTTCCACGCATTGACGACTTATTCGCCCAGTTGTAAGGGTCGAGTTACTACTCCAAGGTTGATCTACAGGCTGATTATCATCAGCTGAGAGTCCGGGATGAGGACGTCTCCAAGACAGCTTTCAGAGCTCGCCTGCAGTTTTTCATGGATCTTATGAACAGGGTGTGCAAACCCTACCTTGACAAGTTCGTCATTGCCTTCATCGACGCCATTCTGATCTACTTCAAGAGTCAGGAGGAACACGAGAAGCACTTACGTCTTATCTTGGAACTTCTTCGAAAGGAACAATTGTACGCCAAGTTTTCAAAATGCGACTTCTGGCTTCATGAAGTCCACTTCTTAGGCCATGTGGTGAACAAGGATGGGATTCATGTTGATCCATCCAAGGTTGATTCGATCAGAAACTGGCCAGCACCGCGTACACCGACAGAAATACGCCAATTCTTGGGTTTGGCGGGTTACTACAGGCGATTTATCAAAGACTTCTCCAAGATCGCGCAGCCGCTTACTATGCTAACACAGAAAGGTGTCGTTTACAGATGGGGTAATACGCAGGAAACTGCTTTACAGTACTTAAAGGATAGGCTTTGCAGCGCACCTATTCTCTCATTGCCAGAGGGCACAGATGACTTCGTGGTTTACTGTGACGCATCGATACAGGGGCTTGGTTGTGTATTGATGCAGCGGGATAAAGTTATTGCCTACGCCTCTCGTCAACTCAAGGTTCATGAACGGAACTACACGACGCACGATTTAGAGCTGGGAGCTGTTGTTTTCGCGCTTAAGATATGGCGACACTACCTGTACGGTACCAGGTGCACGATTTACACCGATCACAGGAGTCTCGAGCATATTCTTAAGCAAAAGGATTTGGATATGCGTCAACGGAGATGGGTTGAACTTCTGAACGACTACGAATGCGCCATCAAGTATCATCCAGGCAAGGCCAATGTTGTGGCTGATGCCCTCAGTCGGAAAGACACTCTACCGAAGCGCGTGCGAGCGCTACAACTTACTATTCAGTCCAGTCTTCCTGCACAGATACGAGCTGCTCAGTTAGAAGCACTGAAACCCGAAAACGTCAAAGCTGAAGCCTTACGCGGCTCAAGGCAACGCATGGAACAAAAGGAAGACGGCGCCTACTATGTAACGGGGCGTATTTGGGTCCCACTTTATGGCGGTTTACGCGAACTTGTAATGGATGAAGCTCACAAGTCTCGCTATTCGGTACATCCAGGGTCAGATAAAATGTACCACGACATCAGCACTACTTATTGGTGGCCTAGTATGAAGGCTCACATCGCTACGTATGTTGGAAAATGCTTAACCTGTGCGAGAGTCAAGGTTGAATATCAGAAACCAGCTGGTCTACTTCAGCAGCCCAAGATACCGCAGTGGAAATGGGAAGAAATTTCCATGGATTTCGTTACGGGCTTACCTAGATCCCAGCGTGGGAATGACACTATTTGGGTGATCGTTGATCGACTCACAAAGTCTGCTCACTTCTTGGCTATCAAAGAAACGGATAAGTTTTCTACCTTAGCAGACATTTACTTGAAAGAAGTTGTTTCGAGGCACGGAGTGCCAACCTCTATCATTTCGGATCGCGATGCACGATTCACGTCAGAGCTTTGGCAAGCGATGCACAAATCCTTCGGCTCACGATTAGACATGAGCACAGCATATCATCCTCAGACGGATGGGCAGTCTGAGCGAACTATCCAAACTCTAGAAGACATGCTTCGAGCGTGTGTCATCGATTCCGGCAACGGCTGGGAAAAGCACCTCCCTTTGGTGGAGTTTTCATACAATAATAGCTATCATACCAGCATTCAAGCCGCTCCATTCGAGGCATTGTACGGACGTAAATGCCGGTCACCTCTCTGTTGGGCAGAGGTGGGGGATAGTCAAATTACGGGTCCAGAGATTGTAGTGGACGCCACAGAAAAGATTGCACAGATACGACAACGCATGGCGGCAGCACGCGACCGTCAGAAAGCCTACGCGGACAAGCGTAGAAAGCCATTGGAATTTGAGGTCGGGGACCGGGTTTTATTGAAAGTTTCACCCTGGAAGGGTGTGGTTCGATTTGGTAAACGAGGCAAACTGAATCCGCGGTACGTCGGACCATTCGAAATCTTAGAAAAGATTGGCAAAGTAGCCTACAGATTAAACCTACCTCCTGAACTCGGTGCAGTTCACAATGTATTTCACGTGTCGAATCTGAAGAAATGCCTATCAGATGAGACCCTTATAGTTCCTTTTAAGGAACTCACTATCGACGAGCGGTTGCAGTTCGTCGAGGAACCAGTTGAAATCACGGACCGGGATGTTAAGGTCCTCAAGCACAAGAGAATCCCTCTTGTTCGAGTTCGTTGGAACTCCCGACGTGGCCCAGAGTACACCTGGGAACGCGAAGACCAAATGAAGGAAAAGTATCCCCAGTTATTCGAAACCAATGCATCCACTACTGAGGCTGAAGCTACTACTACTGAATTTCGGGACGAAATTCCAAATCAACGGGGGGATGATGTGACACCCCAGGAAAACCAGTAAACGATGTAACTTACCTAGCTTCCTCAGTGAGTGCGTACCAAATTTCGGGACGAAATTTCTTTTAAGTTGGGGATAATGTGACAACTCGAATTTCTAAGATTTTATTTCGTATTTATTGCACGTTCATGTAATTGCACAATTGATTTCCATGAAATTATATATGTTTTGATTGTTTGATTGTGTATAGTTGTTGGTTATTTGTGAAACTTGTCAAATGTGTGAACTTGGTGGTGGAACTATGAAACGGTAAACTTGTCAAATATGAAATGGTGTGCAATTGTAAATTATAATACTTAGGGTTGTAGATGGTAATTAGGGAAATCCTAGATACTTAACGCTAATCTCATTTCTCTAATCATTTGCACACAAAACAAAAACACGTACTTTCACCTCTCTAATCCTCTAGCAAGCATCATCACCAAATCATTTGGCACAAGATAATCATCACACTTGATTCCTATTTCTCTAGAATCATCTAAGGTAATTGTTTAATCATTGTTGTGATTAATTGTTGATTGATTGATTGTTTTCAATTCTTGATTCTTGTGAATTCTTGTAAACCCTAGCTTTGATTTGATGGTTCTGTACTTTGAATTGATCATGATTATTCTGATTGTGATAATGTGTTAATCGTATAACCGATTCTCTTGATGATTTAAGATGTTGGATATGATGAATGGATGATTGTTGATTGAACAATTCGAGTGAAAATGCATGAGTTAGGGTTTCACGTTCGTATGTTAACAAAAACGTAACTGATATGATTCTCTCCTGTATTTGGAATTCATGTTATTAGTTGCCTGAGTTTATCATGCTTGTAAATGGTCCGAATATAAGGTATAGTTGGTCCGAGTTTAATAGGAATCACATGATCCGAGTTTAAATGGCTTATAATGGACCGAGTTTAGTCTCTTATATGTCCGAGTATAATCCTTGCAAGTTGCCCGAGTTTAATTGGACCACCATGGTCCGAGTTTAAGCAATTGATCTTGTCCGAGTTTATTGATGTGTGAATGGGCCGAGTTTATTGTTAATCATTTGGTCCGAGTTTAATCAAATCAACCTTGGTCCGAGTTTAATCAAATTAGTCTTGGTCCGAGTTTAATCCTCAATGTTGGTCCGAATATATGTATTGATTGTGGTCCGAGTATAATTAAATGAATGGTCCGAGTATAAATAAGGATTATGGTCCGAGTATAATCAATGATTGTGGTCCGAGTATAATTAGATGTTGTAGTCCGAGTATAATGAAATCAACATGTGTCCGAGTTTAATTGAATTAACCTTGACCGAGTTTAGTAAATGTTTATGGTCCGAGCTTGATTGGGCCGAACTTGATGAAAAGTCTATGGTCTGAGTTTAATATGATTGACCATGTCTGAGTTTGCATGCTGATTATATGTCCGAGATTGCATGATGATTACATGTGTTATACGAGTTTTGAACAGGGGAGACCCCCCCCATACTTGTCTGAGTTCTGTGAGATGCATGATCCTGTAAATGTCCATATGAATTACGTGAATTGTATGAATGAGTTAACTGTTACGTGATACATGATTGGTACATGATATTGGCTATCAAGCACTATGTGACACTTGATTACATGCGTATCCCTGCGAACATGAACTGATTTGTTATACGTGCAAACAATAGGACTTGATTGATTACTTGTGAGTGCATAACATAGCATACCGAGCAAACCAAGGTGAGTTCACACTCTTACCAAGGCATGGGATTCCCGGGGTGTTGGGAATGGGATTGAAAGGTTGATTAGATACTCTATTGACACTATGACTAGACTACCACTTTACTATCCTCGGTTGTGAAGGATACCTACAGTTACGAGTAGTCTAGTGGTTAAACAACGTGGAACACCACCACCAGTAACGTGGAACACCACCACCAGTAACGTGGAACACCACCACCAGTAACGTGGAACACCACCACCAGTAACGTGGAACACCACCACCAGTAACGTGGAACACCACCACCAGTAACGTGGAACACCACCACCAGTAACGTGGAACACCACCACCAGTAACGTGGAACACCACCACCAATAGTACATACAAACGGCCCAGTAGAGCCACCTGTTACAAACGAACTTACTATTACGCATTTACTTTCTGTGAACTCGCTCAACTAGTTTGTTGATCATTCTGTTACATGCCTTGCAGATCGTTAGGTACTTGGAGCTTGCACTGGAGAAGCGGGTCGTTGTGGACAAGGATCGTGGCTTTTCTGTTGAGCTATTATGACACTTAAAACTGTTAACTACTACTGGTTTATTTACTATGCTTCCGCTACATTTTGAAACGATGATTTGTTTGATCACCTTTTGTATTGAATGGATGGTTTTCAGTTATTTTACTTAATATTAAATGCATGTTCAATATGATTGGTGGCTTGATCCTGGTCAGTCACGCTCTCAAGCGGTGATACTCCGCAGGTGGATTTTGGGGGTGTGACAGATACAGGTATCAATCATGCTATGGCCAGAGAACTACAAAAACTGAAGGATATGATATCAAGTGTTCCAAGGGTAGTCAAACCTATCCCGGAGATTGCAGATGGAAGCCATAAGGTGTCTCGTTTTGCACCACCGATTTGTGATGCTGAGATACCCAAAAGGTTCCATATCCCTACTATGAAGCTGTATGATGGTACAACGGATCCTGAGGAACACATAGCACAATACAGGGAGAGGATAGAGATCAATCCAATTCCAGAAAAATTAAAGGAAGCGTGCCTATGCAAAGGATTTGGATCCACTCTTACTGGATCAGCTCTTAAATGGCTGCTAAGTCTTCCCCCTTACTCTACTACTTCATTTGCTAATTTAGTTAATTTATTCAATAATCAATTCTCTTGTAGTAGAAAATTTGAAAGATTGACTAGTGATTTATATAGGGTAACTCAGGGTCATAATGAATCATTAAGGGACTATATAACCAAATTCAGTAAAGAATCCTTGGACATTCCCAACTTGGATATGGCCACAGTTGTTGAGGCCTTCAAAATGGGATTGCTTAGGGGTTTATTGTTCTATGATGATCTTGTTATGACACCATGCAGGAACCTAGATGAAGTAAGAACTCGTGCACTCAGGTTCATCCGGCTAGAAGATGACAAAAGGATCCAGGAAAGACAAGTAGGATCCTCAAAACAAGAAAAGCAAGGATCCTCTTTCAAAAGCAACAGATTCAAATCCTACAATAGGAATGACAACCAGAACGTGCATGCCGTTGACCAAGAAGAGGATGATGAGGATTATCCTCCGATTTCTGAATATTGTTTTTCCGTTGATAATCATGAACTAATCCTTGCAATGCAGAATCTAGGAGAAAAAGCCAGATGGCCCAGAAAAAACGACAAACCAACTGGAACTAAAGACAAGTCAAAGTGGTGTGCATACCACGAGGATTTCGGGCATTTAACTGAAGAATGCATCGCATTAAGAAAGGAAATTGGATATCTGCTAAGCAAGGGACATCTAAAAGAGTTGTTGGGAAGAAAAAAGCAAAGGACTCAGGATCCTGAAAGGATCCCTGAGAAAGCTCCAGCTCCTCCGGCAGATGCACAAGTGATCAACTTTATTTCTGGAGGATCAGACATCTGTGGTACATCCTTCTCAGCAGCTAAAAGGCATGCAAAGGAAGCTAAAATGGATAACGGAGAAAGACCTATTCGAACATCAAGTGTCTCGGAAGGAAAAATTATAACCTTCGATGAGGATGATAGAATTAACATCCAGGATCCTCATCATGATAGTCTAGTCATCACTCTCTTTATTTCTAACCATTTTGTCCGCAGGATCCTCATTGACGGAGGAAGCTCAGTGAATATTATCCAACTTGATGTTCTGAAGAAGATGGGTATTCCTGAATTAGATATAACCCCAAGATCCTCTGTGCTTGTGGGATTTAGTGGCGAAACTAAGAAAACCCTGGGGGACATCAAACTCCCAATCTATGTGGAAGGATTACATAATTATCAAAAATTTTGTGTTATTGACTGTTTGTCTTGTTGTAATGTTATCCTTGGCAGGCCCTGGATACATGATATGAAGGCAGTCCCATCCACCTACCATCAATGTGTGAAGCTCCCTAGCCCATGGGGAATAATCAAGATCGACAGTGATCAGCAGGAGGCTAAAGATTGTTACACCTCATCAATGAAACCAGCCTCGAAGCCAAGGGAGCAATAGCAATTACAGTATCCTCCAAGGGATGTCTTGGAGGCGAGAGAGCAGGATGTGGACGAAATCCTTTTGGATCCTAATGATCCTGAATCAAAAATCTATATCGGATCAGGGATCCTTAGCAAGATGAAAGAAGACATAGTATCCTTCCTCAAAAGAAGAAAGTCTACCTTTGCATGGAAACATGAGGATATGACAGGTATATCTAAGGATATTATAACTCATAAACTTGGCATTGACAGGACAATCAAACCAATCCATCAAAAAAGGAGGAAGTTTGCACCCGAAAGAAATGCCATTATCCAGGAAGAAGTAGAAAGATTACTTCGAGCAGGTATGATTAGAGAGGTAAAATATCCAAAATGGCTAGCCAATGTGGTTGTTGTTCAAAAGAAAAACGGAAAGTGGAGGGTATGTGTCGATTTCACTGACTTGAATAAGGCATGTCCCAAGGATCCTTTCCCATTACCCCACATTGACTCCATGGTGGATGCAACGGCGGGTCATGAACTGTTAACCTTTATGGATGCATTATCTGGATTCCAACAAATTCAGATGGAACCATCTGACCAAGAGGATACGGCTTTTATGACCCCAACCGGTTTATATTGTTATATTGCTATGCCGTTTGGATTAAGGAATGCAGGTGCAACATATCAAAGACTGGTAAACATGATGTTCAAAGATCAGATTGGACAAACTATGGAAGTATACATAGACGATATGGTCGTAAAATCCAAGAGAGCTGAGGATCACCTAAGGGACTTGGAGGAAGCATTTGATATCCTTGATAATTATAACATGAAGCTTAATCCTTCAAAATGTCACTTTGGTGTTAAAGCAGGTAAATTTCTAGGATATATGGTGACCCAGAGGGGCATTGAAGCAAGCCCGGAACAAATCAAAGCATTGGTAAATATCAAATCCCCTGCCAACGCTAAGGATGTGCAAAGGCTAACAGGCAGGATAGCAGCTCTAAACAGATTCATATCCAAATCCTCAGAAAAGTGTAAAGAATTCTATGATATCCTAAGAAAGAATAAGTAATTCGAATGGACTGAAAAGCATGAGAATGCTTTACAAGCCCTAAAAGAATACGTGTCCTCAGCCCTAGCATTGATGAAACCAGAAAAAGGAGATGTGTTATCCTTATACCTTGTGGTATCCTCAAAAGCAGTAAGTGCTGTCCTTGTTAAGGATCATGAAGGTACACAATATCCTGTCTATTATGTAAGTAAGAGTTTACTTGATGCTGAATCCAGGTACTCACACCTTGAAAAACTTATTCTCGCACTGATTATGGCATCTACTAAACTAAGACATTATTTTGAAACCCATGTTATTTTTGTTAGAACTAATTTTCCAATTAAGAATGTCCTCAGGAAACCAGAGATGTCTGGAAGGATGGCTAAATGGGCAGTAAAGCTCAGTGCCCATGATATAAGATATGAGCCTAGAACAACCATCAAATCTCAAGCATTAGCAGACTTTGTGGCTGATTTCAGTAGTGATCTACAAAAAGAAGCCGAATTGGAGGTCCAGCAGCTGGATGAGACCAAGGATCCTTGGATACTACATACTGACGGATCCTCAAATGTCAAAGGCACAGGGCTCGGCATACTACTAAAATCGCCATAGGGGGACATAATACCCCATTCCATAGCTTGTGAATTCCAAGCCACTAATAATGAAGCTGAATATGAAGCCTTAATCGCTGGCTTACAAATTGCTAAGCATATGGGGATCAGGTATCTTGAGGTATACGTGGATTCATTGTTAATCACTAATCACTTTAATGGATCCTATGCTGTGAAAGGTGAAAAACTAAACAAATATTTAGAGATAGTCAAAGAATTGGCACTCTCCTTTGTTTCTTTCAGTTTGTCACAGGTACCAAGGGAGGAAAATACATGTCACACCCCCAAAATCCACACGCGGAGTACCACCGCCTGGGAGCGTGACATGACCAGGATCAAGCCATCAATCATATCAAACATAACGTTTAATAATAATAAAAGTCATTTAAGTAGTTCATCATGACACGATTGATGTTTCAAAACCAAGCATTGTTTAAGTAGCGGAAGCATTGTTGTAAACCCAAGTTAAAAATACTGAAATGTCATAAGTGTCAAACAAAGTAATACGATCCTTGTCCACAACGATCGGCTCCTCTTTGTGCAAGCTCCATGTACCTAACGATCTGCAAGGCATGTAACAGAATGATCAACAAACTAGTTGAGCGAGTTCACAGTAAGTAAGTGCGTAACAGTAAGTAACGGGTGGCTCTACTGGGCCGATAGTAAGTTGTATAGGTGGGGGCTTCCCATGTTATGTGACCACTAGACTATTCGTATCAACTACTCGTATCATCCCTGTTCTTCTTCCGAGAACAGTAGCGCGTATGGGGTGTACGTAGGTTTTACGCACGTATCCTTCACAACCGAGGATAGGAGACGCGGGGGTGTACGTGGGTTTCACGTAAGTATCCTTTGTACCGAGGATAGAAGTAAGTAATGCGTACACGTAGGTTTTACGTGCGTGCCTGACATCCGAGGCAGTGATTGGCATATAACCACGTAGGTGTTATCCTAACCTACGGAACCGTCCTGACATCCGAGGATCAATGGTAGGTGATAGTCTAGGAAGAGCATATGTACGTTCTTAGTCAATTGTAACCTTTATCCCATTCCCACGACCCGGGAATCCCATGCCTTAGTAGGAGTGTGAACTCACCTGGGTTTGCTCGGCAGACAATAAAATGCTCAAGTATACAGTAAGAGATCAACCACGTCCTATCATGGTTACTTATGCAAGTTAGGTTCGTACTCAACTATTGCACGTATCAGCTACACGTATGTATACACATATAACCATGGCAATGTACCGTATTCCGCTAGCAGCCCAAAACAAACAGTAAACAAATATCCAAGTGCCCGGCCCAAACCAATTGGGCCTCTATAGTAAAAGTCCAATAGCATGGCCCGTTTCGAGTCGCAACGAGGAGATCCCGAGTCGCAACGGGACACGTAACGGTGATGATCTCGAGTCGCAATCGGAGCTGGTCTCGAGTTGTTAAGGTCCGGTTACGAGTCGCAACGGGACTCGCAACCGTGGTTTCGGTTCGTCATGGTCCGGTTACGAGTCGCAACGGGACTCGCAACCATGGTCTCGGCTTGTGCTGCTGGGTGTGAGGTTTCGACTCGCAACTGGTGATACCGAGTCGCTACCGTGTGTGTGTAACTGGTTTCCATAATCATTCCTAACAATCATTCCGTGAATCTAGCAAACAACTTAGGCAGTTTCGGATTTCAGATCAATCCCAGAAATTTATTAACAGTTTCATATTAACAACAGATCATGTTCATAGCAAATTTCATATTATTAAGAACAGTAACAACATGCAATCGGATTACCATACAAGCCTTATACCGAACCCTTAACTATCATGCAACCTAGCCGGTTAACAACATATTCTCGGACCAATTAGTGTACATGCAGCCGGTTATTCCCATTCACCCAATTCGATTTTTAACAGGAACACTAACAAGAACAATAGCCTTCGACCCGGATATCATGTATTCATAAATCATATTCTTATGAACAGACTTGCAAAGACAATAAATCATATAGCAACAACCCTAGATTACTATCATGCAATTCGAATACTAACAAGATCATATAAGCACGAATTCATTAACTCGATACTAACCGAGACAAGGAGAGAAAGATTCCGAATTCAAAAGCTTGAATGGGTGTTCGGCGGTTCTTGGTTCCGACTCGAGAGAGAGATCGTGTGTGTGTAATCTTGGTTGCGTGTAAAGTGAGAAGTAAAAACCCTAATTGTGTATATGCATATACGTGTGAGGTGAGGGTGGGCCGAAACCTCACTTGGGCCGTCTTGTGATCTCGAGTCCATTACATGGACCGAGTGGGTTTGCAAACAATAGTAAAGCCCAATTGATTTATGGATCGGGTGTAGTGTTGTGTGGTCCAATAACGCAACATTTAAACATTTAACCGTAACATTCATTCAATCAAATAAGGTTCACATAAACACGTATCGTTACACAAAGCAAGTCTAAAGTTCGAGTTGTCACATTATCCCCAACTAATTGGAAATTTCGTCCCGAAATTTGGTATGCACTCACTGAGGAAGCTAGGTAAGTTATAGCATTCACTGGTTTTCCTGGGGTGTCACATCCGAAGTAGTAGCTTCAGCCTCAGTAGTGGTTGCATTGTTCTCGAATAACTGGGGGTACTTTTCTGCCATCCTGTCTTCGCGTTCCCAGGTGTACTCTGGGCCACGTTTGGAGTTCCAACGAACTCGAACAAGAGGGATTCTCTTGTGTTTGAGGACCTTCACATCCCGGTCCGTGATTTCAACTGGTTCCTCGACGAACTGCAACCGCTCATCGATAGTGAGTTCCTTAAAAGGAATGATGAGGTTTTCATCTGATAGGCACTTCTTTAAGTTCGATACATGAAAGACATTGTGAACTGCTCCGAGTTCAGCTGGTAGGTTCAACTTGTAGGCTACCTTGCCAATCTTTTCTAAGATTTCGAATGGTCCGACGTACCGCGGATTCAGTTTGCCCCTTTTGCCAAAACGTACCACACCCTTCCAGGGTGAAACTTTTAGTAGAACCCGGTCCCCGACCTGAAATTCCAAAGGCTTTCTACGCTTGTCCGCGTAAGCTTTCTGACGGTCGCGTGCTGCCGCCATGCGTTGTCGTATCTGTGCGATCTTTTCTGTGGCGTCCACTACGATCTCTGGACCCGTGATCTGACTATCCCCCACCTCTGCCCAACAGAGAGGTGACCGGCATTTACGTCCGTACAATGCCTCGAATGGAGCGGCTTGAATGCTGGTATGGTAACTGTTATTGTATGAAAACTCCACCAATGGGAGGTGCTTTTCCCAGCCGTTGCCGAAATCGATAACGCATGCCCTAAGCATGTCTTCAAGTGTTTGAATCGTTCGCTCAGACTGCCCATCCGTCTGAGGATGATATGCTGTGCTCATGTCTAATCGTGAGCCGAAAGATTTATGCATTGCTTGCCATAGCTCTGACGTGAATCGTGCATCGCGATCCGAAATAATAGAGGTGGGCACTCCGTGCCTCGAAACAACTTCCTTAAGGTAGACGTCTGCGAGAGTGGAGAACTTGTCCGTTTCCTTAATCGGCAGGAAGTGTGCAGACTTGGTGAGTCGATCAACTATGACCCATATTGTATCGTTCCCATGCTGAGATCTAGGTAAGCCTGTAACAAAATCCATGGAAATTTCTTCCCATTTCCATTGCGGTATCTTAGGCTGCTGAAGTAGACCAGCTGGTTTCTAGTATTCGACCTTGACTCTCGCACAGGTCAAACATTTTCCAACGTACGTAGCGATGTGGGCCTTCATGCTAGGCCACCAATAAGTAGTGCTGATGTCGTGGTACATTTTATCCGACCCTGGATGTACCGAATAGCGAGACTTGTGAGCTTCATCCATTACAAGTTCACGTAGGCCGCCATAAAGTGGGACCCAAATACGCCCCGTTACATAGTAGGCGCCGTCTGCCTTCTGTTCCATTTGCTGCCGTGAGCCACGTAAGGCTTCAGCCTTGACGTTTTCGGGCTTCAATGCTTCTACCTGAGCATTTCGTATCTGTGCTGGAAGGTTAGATTGAATCGTAAGCTGTAGCGCTCGCACGCGCTTCGGTAAGGTGTCCTTTCGACTTAGAGCGTCAGCCACAACATTGGCTTTGCCTGGATGGTACTTGATGGCGCATTCGTAGTCGTTAAGTAACTCGACCCATCGTCGTTGACGCATGTTCAAATCCTTCTGCTTAAGAATATGCTCGAGACTCCTGTGATCGGTGTAAATCGTGCACCTGGTACCGTACAGGTAGTGTCGCCATATCTTAAGCGCGAAAACAACAGCTCCCAGCTCTAAGTCGTGCGTCGTGTAGTTCCGTTCATGAACCTTTAGTTGACGAGAAGCGTAGGCTATCACTTTATCACGTTGCATCAACACACATCCAAGACCCTGGATGGATGCATCACAATATACTACGAAGTCTTCTGTGCCCTCTGGCAATGAAAGAATAGGTGCGCTGCAAAGCCTATCCTTTAGATACTGAAAAGCGGTTTCCTGCGTGTTGCCCCAACGGTAGGTGACACCCTTCTGTGTCAGTAGTGTAAGTGGTTGCGCGATCTTTGAAAAGTCTTTGATAAACCGTCTGTAGTAGCCTGCCAAACCCAAGAATTGGCGTATTTCTGTCGGTGTACGCGGTGCAGGCCAGTTCCTGATCGAATCTACCTTGGATGGATCGACATGGATCCCATCCTTGTTTACCACGTGGCCTAAGAAGTGGACTTCACGAAGCCAGAAGTCGCATTTAGAAAGCTTGGCGTACAGCTGTTCCTTCCGAAGGAGTTCCAATATAAGGCGTAGGTGTCGCTCGTGTTCCTCCTGACTATTGGAGTAGATCAGAATGTCGTCGATGAAAACAATGACGAACTTGTCGAGATAGGGTTTGCACACCCTGTTCATAAGATCCATGAATACTGCAGGTGCGTTCGTAAGTCCGAACGGCATAACCAAGAACTCGTAGTGACCATAACGAGTTCTGAATGCTGTCTTAGAGACGTCCTCCTCGCGGACTTTCAGTTGATGATATCCTGACCGTAGGTCGATCTTGGAATAGTAACACGACCCTTGCAACTGGTCGAATAAGTCATCTATGCGTGGAAAAGGATAACGGTTCTTCACCGTCACCTTGTTCAGTTCCCTGTAGTCTATACACATCCTGAACGTACCGTCTTTCTTTTTCACGAAAAGCACTGGAGCTCCCCAAGGCGAAGAGCTTGGACGAATGAAGCCCTTTTCCAAGAGCTCTTGTAGCTGCTTTGACAATTCTTCCAATTCTGATGGAGCTAGACGATATGGTGCGCGAGCTATGGGTACTGCTCCTGGAGCGAGCTCGATCTGAAATTCAACCTGACGATGAGGCGGTAAGCCAGGTAAATCTTCAGGAAACACCCGAGGGAAGTCACGTACGACTGGTATATCCTCCAATTTCTTTTCCTTTACTGATGCGTCTGAAACAAGAGCCAAAATGGCTGTGTGACCTTTACGTAAGCACTTCTGAGCCTTTAAGAATGAGATGATGCCAACCACAGCACCACTCTTGTCGGCTTGGACTTCGAGAGGTTCTTGACCAGAACGTGGAATACGAATGATCTTCTCACTGCATAAGATTTCTTCCTGGTGTTGGGATAACCAATCCATCCCAATCACGACGTCGAAACTTCCCAAAACTATGGGAATGAGATCAATAGAGAAGGCTTGACCAGCTAGGATAAGATTACAACCCTGAACTACGTGCGTGGCTTCTAGACTTTTACCGTTAGCTAACTCTACTACATGTTTGGTGGGTAAAAGTGTTGGTGCACGTTTTAGCAGTTGATACATTTTCACAGACATATAGCTTGTATCCGCACCCGAATCAAATAAGACAGTAACGTAAATATTGTCGAGGAGAAACTTACCCATAACAACGTTGGGATCGTTCACTGCGTCACCTCGACCTAGCACAAAAGCACGACCCCGAGCTTCGTTGCCGTTGTTATTTCCTCCGTTGTTGTTGTTGCCGTTGCCCTGGTTGTTGTTGTTGTTGTTCTGGTTCCTGTTGAGCTGTGGGCAGTGTCTCTTGATGTGGCCTTCCGCACCACAATTGTAGCATCCCTTATTGCCCTGTTGTTGGTTAGGCTGAGCGTGAGGCTGCTGCTGATTTTGGTTCGCAGGACGAAGGCTTCTACAGTCTTTGGCCTCGTGACCCATCTTGAGGCATCTTTGGCAACGACCCTTGGTACACTGGCCGTTGTGGTGCCTGTTGCAGTTGTTGCACTTTGGAAGATTTCCGCGATATCCACCCTGCCTGTGGCTACCTGACGACTGCTGGTTAGGGCTTTGATAGTTGTCAGTCTTTCGCTGCTGATTCTGGGACTGAACCGAAACTGATGCTTTGCTTGAATCCCCCTCCCATTTCCTCTTATTGTCACTGAGGGTAGCGGGAGTAGTTGAAGGAGTGACTATAGCAGTAGCGCTGACACGCTTAGGCAGTTTATTCTGATCCACTGCCTGATCGGTGATGCGATGAGCGAGACGCTGGATTTCCTGGATGTTGTCGAGGTTAGCCGAGGTAACGTGGCTCTGGATTTCTGGTGCCAACCCCTTGAGATACATCTCGATACGCTTGTATGGAGGGTCTACCATAGTTGGACACAGCACGGCCAGCTCGTTTGACCGCTTGGTATACGCTTCAATCTCCGACCCAACCATTTTCAGATTATACAGCTCGTCTTCTAGCGTGTGAATATCTTCACGCGTACAATACTCTCTCTTGATAAGTTCCTTAAAATCGTTCCAGGGTGTGGCGTTAGCAGCTGCCAACCCCAGAATTTGCACCTGCGCGTTCCACCAGGTTAGCGCGATTCCTTCTAAAGTGCCGGTGGCGTATTTCACCCTGCGTGCCTCAGGGCATTCACACATTTCGAATACTGATTCTAGCTTCTCGAACCAGTGGAGGAGTCCAACCGCTCCTTCTGTGCCGCTGAACGTGCCGGGACGGCAGTCCATAAAGTTCTTGAATGTGCAGACAGGCTGCTGCGCGTGTTGACCTATTGTGTATGAATAGGACGAAGTTAAATACGAGAGTTAATGTAGGATCTAAAGATCCTAGTGTGTGCCTATACTGCAGGATATACTACCTGCTTGAGCTGCTGCAACTGCCGCAGCAACTTGGGCTTGAACAAGAGCCTCTAACTGGGCTTGTGTCATGTTAATTCTTCCAGCCATTGATCTTCATGTCAAAGGTGAAATAGGTGAGAAAAGTTCGCGAATAGTGCGATGACAGAAAAGTGTAAGCACGTAAGGGTTCTTAAGCAATAGCAAATAGTGAGCATTGTAGTCTAAGCATACCACGAGCAAAGTTCTAAGTAATTCTAGCAAGTAGGCAATAAACATAAGCCTTATTACCTAAAATGTCGAGTCTTGCACGTGGAGCGAAGCGTCGTTGTGGATCGTTGAGAGCACTGTTCGGGTTATAGTCTGGTTTTAATAAAAACTTTTTCCCGTATTAAAACCAAGTTCTCTATAACCAATGGCTCTGATACCAATCTGTCACACCCCCAAAATCCACACGCGGAGTACCACCGCCTGGGAGCGTGACATGACCAGGATCAAGCCATCAATCATATCAAACATAACGTTTAATAATAATAAAAGTCATTTAAGTAGTTCATCATGACACGATTGATGTTTCAAAACCAAGCATTGTTTAAGTAGCGGAAGCATTGTTGTAAACCCAAGTTAAAAATACTGAAATGTCATAAGTGTCAAACAAAGTAATACGATCCTTGTCCACAACGTCCGGCTCCTCTTTGTGCAAGCTCCATGTACCTAACGATCTGCAAGGCATGTAACAGAATGATCAACAAACTAGTTGAGCGAGTTCACAGTAAGTAAGTGCGTAACAGTAAGTAACGGGTGGCTCTACTGGGCCGATAGTAAGTTGTATAGGTGGGGGCTTCCCATGTTATGTGACCACTAGACTATTCGTATCAACTACTCGTATCATCCCTGTTCTTCTTCCGAGAACAGTAGCGCGTATGGGGTGTACGTAGGTTTTACGCACGTATCCTTCACAACCGAGGATAGGAGACGCGGGGTGTACGTGGGTTTCACGTAAGTATCCTTTGTACCGAGGATAGAAGTAAGTAATGCGTACACGTAGGTTTTACGTGCGTGCCTGACATCCGAGGCAGTGATTGGCATATAACCACGTAGGTGTTATCCTAACCTACGGAACCGTCCTGACATCCGAGGATCAATGGTAGGTGATAGTCTAGGAAGAGCATATGTACGTTCTTAGTCAATTGTAACCTTTATCCCATTCCCACGACCCGGGAATCCCATGCCTTAGTAGGAGTGTGAACTCACCTGGGTTTGCTCGGCAGACAATAAAATGCTCAAGTATACAGTAAGAGATCAACCACGTCCTATCATGGTTACTTATGCAAGTTAGGTTCGTACTCAACTATTGCACGTATCAGCTACACGTATGTATACACATATAACCATGGCAATGTACACGTATTCCGCTAGCAGCCCAAAACAAACAGTAAAAAAATATCCAAGTGCCCGGCCCAAACCAATTGGGCCTGTATAGTAAAAGTCCAATAGCATGGCCCGTTTCGAGTCGCAACGAGGAGATCCCGAGTCGCAACGGGACACCTAACGGTGATGATCTCGAGTCGCAATCGGAGCTGGTCTCGAGTTGTTAAGGTCCGGTTATGAGTCGCAACGGGACTCGCAACCGTGGTTTCGGTTCGTCATGGTCCGGTTACGAGTCGCAACGGGACTCGCAACCATGGTCTCGGCTTGTGCTGCTGGGTGTGAGGTTTCGACTCGCAACTGGTGATACCGAGTCGCTACCGTGTGTGTGTAACTGGTTTCCATAATCATTCCTAACAATCATTCCGTGAATCTAGCAAACAACTTAGGCAGTTTCGGATTTCAGATCAATCCCAGAAATTTATTAACAGTTTCATATTAACAACAGATCATGTTCATAGCAAATTTCATATTATTAAGAACAGTAACAACATGCAATCGGATTACCATACAAGCCTTATACCGAACCCTTAACTATCATGCAACCTAGCCGGTTAACAACATATTCTCGGACCAATTAGTGTACATGCAGCCGGTTATTCCCATTCACCCAATTCGATTTTTAACAGGAACACTAACAAGAACAATAGCCTTCGACCCGGATATCATGTATTCATAAATCATATTCTTATGAACAGACTTGCAAAGACAATAAATCATATAGCAACAACCCTAGATTACTATCATGCAATTCGAATACTAACAAGATCATATAAGCACGAATTCATTAACTCGATACTAACCGAGACAAGGAGAGAAAGATTCCGAATTCAAAAGCTTGAATGGGTGTTCGGCGGTTCTTGGTTCCGACTCGAGAGAGAGATCGTGTGTGTGTAATCTTGGTTGCGTGTAAAGTGAGAAGTAAAAACCCTAATTGTGTATATGCATATACGTGTGAGGTGAGGGTGGGCCGAAACCTCACTTGGGCCGTCTTGTGATCTCGAGTCCATTACATGGACCGAGTGGGTTTGCAAACAATAGTAAAGCCCAATTGATTTATGGATCGGGTGTAGTGTTGTGTGGTCCAATAACGCAACATTTAAACATTTAACCGTAACATTCATTCAATCAAATAAGGTTCACATAAACACGTATCGTTACACAAAGCAAGTCTAAAGTTCGAGTTGTCACAATACAGAAGCTGATCCATTGGCCAATCTAGGATCATCTTTGAAGATCCCAGAGGATATAAGTATCCCCATCATCCATATCCTGGCTCCTGCTATTGAAAAACAGGTGGCCATGGAAATAGAAGAGGATACTGCAATGATCCCTAGTGAGGATACTCAATCTTATTCAGGATCATGGATCTCACCAATCATGAGATACTTACAACACGGGGAGATTCCTATGGGAGAAAATCCTAGGGCTTTCAGGATTAAGGTATCTCAATTCACAATCTTGAATAATGTGCTATATAAGCGATCTCTTGCAGGACCATATTTAAGATGTATCGAGGATCCTGAAATTCAAGAAGTGTTAAAAGACTTCCATGAAGGAGATTGTGGAAACCACACTGGGGGCAGGGCATTGTTCTCAAGGATCTTAAGGACAGGATACTACTGGCCAACTATGAAAAGGGATGCTGTGGAGTATGCTAAGAAGTGTGATCCTTGTCAAAGACACAGCAATATCCTTCATCAGCCGGCTGAATTTCTACATCCTATACCATCCTCTTGGCCATTTATGAGATGGGGGATGGATATAGTTGGCAAGCTCCCTAAAGCACCTGGTGGAAAAGTATTCATGCTTGCTATGACTGACTACTTCTCCAAATGGATAGAGGCTGAAGCTTTTGCCCTAGTCAGAGAAAAGGAAGTTATATCCTTTCTTAAAAGAAACATCATAACTAGATTTGGCATTCCTTCTGAAATTGTATGTGATAATTGTTCCCAATTTATTGGGAGCAGGACTACTAACTTTTGTGATAGCTGGGGGATTAAGATGATAACATCAACACCAGTCCACTCACAAGCCAATGGTCAAGCAGAATCATCCAACAAGATCATCATCAATAATCTGAAAAAGAAACTTGGATCCAAGAAGGGGAAATGGGCAGAGGAATTGCCTTATGTGCTTTGGGCTGATAGGACAACTCCCAAGAATGCTACTGGTCAAGCACCCTTCTCTTTAGTGTTTGGGGCAGAAGCAGTGATCCCAACAGAAATGGTGGTTCCAACTGCTAGAACAAGTACTCGTGATCCTGAAGGAAATGCTGCAAACTTGGCTCAGGACTTCGATACTATTGAGGAAATCAGGGATCTGGCTAGGATAAGGATGGCGAGCTACCAACAAAGAATGGCTGGTGCTTACAACAAAAATGTCAGGATAAGGAAATTTCAAGTTGGGGATATGGTATTGAGGAAAGCATTCCAAAACACCATCAATCCTGCTGATGGGAAATTGGCACCAAAGTGGGAAGGCCCTTACTTGATTGAAGCCGAAGCAGGAAAGGGGGCATATAGATTGCTAACCATGGAAGGAAATTTGTTACCAAGAGCCTGGAATGCTGTTCACTTAAAGAAATATTTCATGTGAGCAGGATCCTCCTGGCACATATGATCCTTACATTGAAAGCATCCTCAAAGGATCCTAGTGATGTCAATGATCCTTACTCTGGTAAAGTCCCAATCATAAACTATTCCATTTTTCTTATTTTTACCTAAGGATAAGGATCATGTATACTTCATCCTCCTCTCACAAAAATTTGAGTTCTGATAGTCCAGGTATCCTCAGCATATCACTAAGAATCTTCAAAAGCAACTCAGATCCTTGGGCTTGTCCCCAGTTATCCTTGGGCTTGTCCCCAGTTTTCGCCTATAGCGCACGATGATCCTGGTATAGTTCACGTCTTTGGGACCAGTACTCGCTTTAGGGGCTGATAACCTCATCGTACTGGCTATACCTAGGATCCTACGTATAATGGTAGACGTACCATACATCCGTTCCTAAGGTTTCTAACGTTTTCACGTTAGCTAAGGTTTTGGCATTTTCATGTCACTAAGTTTGGATAGTCGCCAGTAAGGGCCATACTCCAGATGACATACGATCCTTGGGCTTGTCCCCAGTTATCCTTCGGGCTTGTCCCCAGTGATCCTTTGGGCTTGTCCCCAGTTATCCTTTGGGCTTGTCCCCAGTTACTAACTTATCTTTTATATTGGCTTAGTCCCAAGTTATATTCCATTTTTTCAGGTTTTCAAAGTTAAACAATTAAGGATCCTTAATCCTTATTATCCATTAAAGTTTTACTTATGGTTATCCTGATTAAAGGTTAGGATCCTAACTTGGATCCTCAGGTATGATCCTTAATTATTTTCAATTTCATTCATTATTTGTTTGAATAACCCATAGACTTTGACAACTGAACCTATGATCCTTAAAATAAACTACTTTGAAAATTTTCGATTACAGGATATTTGATCCAGGATTATATCCTAAATTTCTTAAACATAATTTGCTTTATCTTTTCTTACTCAAACAAACATGTATCAAAACAATTGGAAATTAAAAGGATAACAACACGAGATAAGCCAAAAAGATTAGAGTTATTTTATTA
Source organism: Helianthus annuus (assembly GCF_002127325.2). Taxonomy (NCBI): domain Eukaryota; kingdom Viridiplantae; phylum Streptophyta; class Magnoliopsida; order Asterales; family Asteraceae; genus Helianthus; species Helianthus annuus. Next base: position 109,350,223 of record NC_035449.2, on the reverse strand, counting down.
ACAAAGGTTTAAAACCCTTCAAAGTTGTCAAAATTGCCAACCCACATTTCTACCAGCAAAACGTGGCCCGTCCACATGGGTTGGCAAAGGGTGTCCATTGTTTGTGCGGTCATAGCATGCAGGTAAATAAAAGGCGGCAGGATCACAATGGCTTCATCCCCCAAACAGAGGATCCCTCCACCACTTGCGATCCAACCTATTGTCTGAAGGATCCTGGATCCTTAATCCTAAAACTATTGTTCAAAGTTACAGACCATCATTGTTTTAAAACATCACAACCACTAAACAAAAAAAATTGGGCTCCGGGTATGTCTAGAAGTTTCCTTCATCGCCCAATCCTGCAGCTCAATCCTTCGCTGCACCATCACCACCGGCTCCACTTGCCTCCCCAGCATGATCCTTGCCAGCACCTTCAAGCATCGGGATCTCCTCAGCCTCCTCATCATCCTCTAACTCTGCCAGCCTCGCCTTCCAACCCTCCACGTCCCACGTGCTTTTGTCGAAGGCAGGATCCTGAGCTTCCGCAGCCATCTTATACATGGCTATCGCAGTAGAGACCTTGGCGTCCTGGGTGATGTCATGCTTCTCATAATCAAAGTTGATCAGCATTTTGGCAGCTTCATCCTTGGTAGCCCGGAGCTCCTTCTCAAGATCAGCAATCTTGAGATCCTTCAGCACACCCATCTGTTGGAGGTCAGCGATTTGGCGATCTTGATCCTCGACGTGGCCAACATAAGTCTCTATCTCAGCAAATTTCTGCAAAGAAAACAAGGCATAACATCAGAAACAAGTGATCCTCAAAACTGTCAGGATAACAAACAGGGGCAGTGATCCTTACCTCGTTGAAATAGTCCAGAAACTGTTGGCGGAGCAGGGGCAGACCTTGTAAATCCTCAGAGGCCTTTCTCTTCTTTCCTTTACCCCTAATAGGTGCTTTAGGGGCTGAAGCACTTGGGCTAGCAGGATTCTTCTTCCTTGAGGATTTCACGTTGGTCAGATCATCGATGCCAAACTTTAAGGCAGACTTAGAAGGTTTTCCAGCACCTACACAACCCAAATAAGATAAGTATTCTAATTAAATTTGAAATCCTACACAGAATTACTTTATAAATATGAATACTTACTTGACATTGTGGCAGAGGCAGAAGACACTTCTTGAGAATCCTAGGTGGCAACTTGGAAAGTTCTTGTCTCCGGATCAAGCTTCTTAAAGGCCAAAAGTCTCTCTTTTGTAGCAGGTGTCAACTTCAGATGAGAGATGTAGATAGCTGCACAACAAACAAGAAAATATCAGTGATCCTCATCCTAAGGAACAAATTTTATGGTGATCCTTCCAGGATCCTCTATCCTACCATGGGTAGCCCACTCCTTGGGCAAATCCTTCCCATCAGGAATGGAATCTCTCCTAACAAAAAAGAACCGACGCTTCCAGTTCGTGTCATTCTTAGTAACTTTGAAGACAGGATGATCCTCTCCAGCTTTTCGCTTAAACAAATAACGATGGGATTCGAAAGTGGTAAGATCATACATCTCAGCCAGCTCCGCCATACCAAGGTCAATACCCTCTTGTTCAATGATCCTTTCAAGGGTGTATAACACCCTCCAGATCATGGGCATAGCCTGGATATAGCAGATACCGGTAAGAGAGAAAAAGGATTAAGTGAACTGTGGGAAAGGATACGAATATCCAATCAAGAACGGAGTAACCGGGAAAGCTACCCAAGTATCAGAAATAAAATCACTCAAAGCAGTGGGGGTAAAAGACTTGAAGATAGTGTTCGCCGAAAAGCAATGACGGATTCTGTCGATCTGAGGATCGGTGAAACAACACCTCTCAGTAGGAGAATCCTTGATGATCCCTTGACCCTTCAAGGGACTGTTCTTCTTAGGATCCTTGTGCGGAGAGTTCCGGAGCAACATCTTTTCAAGACGATAGAAAGAAAAAGAAAAACAGAGCAAGTAAGGTAGAAGGAGAAGGGGAATACCTGTTCAATTCTCTGATCGCGGTTATAAAGGGAAGAGTTCTCGAATTTAAATGCAAAAGATCCTATCCCTATTTCTATTTATAATGATGATTTGTGCAGGGCTATCACTTCCGTGACGTCAGATCGCAACGGATAGTTTCATTGTAACGGCTATATATCCGTTAAGTTAGTTAGAGATAAGATTCAGCAAAATATAACTCGTTTATATCACATAAATACTCCTTATATTTTGGGGGCAATTGTTAGGGCTGGATTTTTATGACTTATGATCCTTACATGTGATCCTAACCAGTGATCCTTGTTTCTTTGGCAGATAGTGATCCTCAGAAGAGTTCCAGGATCAGGATCACGGACCATCCTAGGGATCCTCATACTAACGATTGTTGTCTTTGGATTTAATGTTGTCTTGCAGGAATTTCGAGTAGGATCCGCTCTTAACAACGTAAACAAGGAACCTGTCACGCTACTTTGGCATATGCATAATCAAAGATGGACGTTGTGGACAATATGGAAACTCAGCACAATTTAAGGGCGATAATTTAGGCTAAATTTACTTCTATTCTTGAAGGGATAACGAGCTAATAGTTAGGTTATTTACCTAAAATACGACCACACACACTTGTATAAGTAGCACTCTTCAACATTCGGAAGACACAACACATTTCTCACACGCTTTGACACACGATACTATAGTGATCCTTGTACCTAGCTCGTTACCATCCGAAGTTGTAAAAACATTGTTTGTTATATTGAAGCTTGGTGATCAGTAGTTGCCATCACCCGAGGTTTTTTATGCCGGAGATCATTCATTGATCAAGGGCTTTTTCCTCGTATAAATCCTTGTGTCACTTGCATATTTTACATCAAAGTGATCCTTTACTTTATTCATCAAACCAAGCATCATTCCCCGTTTACATAGAGTTTGGTTGCATTATCCTTGTGTGATTTTTGACCAAAACATTAGGAATGTCAGAACTGGCTGAACTGTATAACCTTGTAAGCCATGGATCACATCGCTACCTGTTCAAACATAAACCCGGTGATCCTCATCCAATCCTCAAGACCACCAAAGACGATACCAATTGGAAGAAGCTATTCTTCTTTGTTAGGAGGTCTTTTGGTCAAAAATCAAGAAATGATAATGCAACCAAACTCTTTGTTATGGGGAATGATGCTTGAATTATTGAACAATATAAAGGATCACTCTGAAATGCAATGAACGAATGACACAGAGATTTATACGAGGAAAAAGCCCTTGATCAATGAATGATCTCCGGCATAAAAAACCTCGGGTGATGAAAACTACCGATCACCAACTCAAAATAAACAAGAAATGTGTTACAACTTCGGATGATGGTGAGCTAGTTACAAGGATCACTATATTGCAATGTGTAGTGTATAATCGCCAAGTGAATGGTAACGAGCTGGAGAGAGCAGTTAGTAGTGTGTGTGTTTAGCCAAAATTAGCCAAGTGTTCTAAATTAACTCGCCATCCCCTTTTAAAAATGGAAAATATCTAAGCTAACTAACTATCTGCATTTCATGCAAGTCTCCCACGAACTCCATAACGTCCATATTGGTCAAGCACGTGCGGAATAAATAAGGAATATGCTCCAGGAATTCCGTCAAGACCAGGTCCAAGCTCGTACTCCTGCAAAACAACATCATATTCAAAGTAGACAATCGTTAGAATAAGGATCCTTACTATGATCCATGATCCTGATCCTGCAACACTTCTGAGGATCACTAGCTGAAGCAGAAGCAAGGATCACTAGCTCTAACAGTAAATGAGGATCACTAATCATTGGTGAATCCACCCCTAACAATTGCCCCCAAAATATAAGGAGTAATATTGTAATAATGAGTTATATTTTCTCGTCCTTATCTGCAACGAATCATCCATCAAACTAGCCATTATAAGCGTACTAGCCATTGAGATCCTGACATCACTGAGGCGACTATCCTGCAAAATCATCATTATAAATGGTAGTTAGAGATAAGGGCTAGAGGGCATTTAAATTCAAGCGTTTCTTCTTTAAATCCTCATTCGAAGAGTTGAGCAGGTACTCCTCTCTCTCCTTTCTCTCTTCATCTTCTTGCTCTATTTCTCTTTTTCCACCATTGTCAAAATGATACTCCGATCCTCACCAGCTAAGGATCATAAGAAGGACAGCCCTCTGAAAAGCCAGGGAATCATAAAGGATTCCGCAAAAGAACGCTGCTGCTTTTCCGACCCGCAGATCGACAAAATTCGCCATTGCTTCCCGGCGAATGTTGTTTTCAGACCGTTTGATCCCACCGTTTTAAGCGACTATGCCTCTGAAACCTGGATAGCCTTTCCAGTCACCCCATTCACCATAGGATACACCTATCCTTTTCCAGCTTTTACCCAATCCTTTTTCTCTCTTACCGGCATTTCTTTCATCCAAGCGATGCCCATGGTCTGGAGGGTTTTGCTCACCCTTGAGAGGATCATTGAGCAACATGGTATCGATCTGGCAATGTCGGAGCTTTCTGAAATGTATGACCTTGTTAGCCATGGATCTCACCGGTATCTTCTCAAACACAAGCCGGGAGAAGAACATCCCATCTTTAAAGCAACCAAAAATGACACCAACTGGAAACGGCGATTCTTCTTCGTCAGAAGAGATTCCATCCCTGATGGAAAGGATCTGCCTAGGAAGTGGAGCACTCATGGTAGGATAGAGGATCCTTAGAAGGATCACCAGATAAGCATGCTTCTAACCAGGATCACTAACATTTTTCCATTTCTTTTGTGCAGCTATTTCTGTCTCACATCTGTTCAAAACACCTACAACAAGAGAAAGGCTTCTTGCTTTCCGAAGACTTGACCTTACACGTGATCCTAACCAGTGATCCTTGTTTCTTTGGTAGATAGTGATCCTCAGAAGAGTTCCAGGATCAGGATCACGGAGCAACCTAGGGATCCTCATACTAACGATTGTTCTCTTTGAATTTAATGTTGTCTTGCAGGAATTTCGAGTAGGATCCGCTCTTAACAACGTAAACAAGGAACCTGTCACGCTACTTTGGCATATGCATAATCAAAGATGGACGTTGTGGACAATATGGAAACTCAGCACAATTTAAGGGCGATAATTTAGGCTAAATTTACTTCTATTCTTGAAGGGGTAACGAGCTAATAGTTAGGTTATTTACCTAAAATATGACCACACACACTTGTATAAGTAGCACTCTTCAACATTCGGAAGACACAACACATTTCTCACACGCTTTGACACACGATACTATAGTGATCCTTGTACTTAGCTCGTTACCATCCGAAGTTGTAAAAATATTGTTTGTTATATTGAAGCTTGGTGATCGGTAGTTGCCATCACCCGAGGTTTTTTATGCCGGAGATCATTCATTGATCAAGGGCTTTTTCCTCGTATAAATCCTTGTGTCACTTGCGTATTTTACATTTAAGTGATCCTTCACTTTGTTCATCATACCAAGCATCATTCCCCGTTTACATAAAGTTTGGTTGCATTATCCTTGTGTGATTTTTGACCAAAACAGTTTGGCGCCCACCGTGGGACAATTGGTGCTTCATTCATAAGAAAATTTTCTGTTGGTGATCATTCCGGAAGTGTTGCATGGCTTCATCGTTGAAGAATACTTCCACAGCGATGTCTGCAGTCAATTCATCTAATGGCATTCCACCTTTGCCTCCACCACCAGCTGGATCTCAGAAAAATGCTGAGAAGAGACCAACTCCTATCTCCTCTAAACCATCATCTTCTGCTCTAACTTCTTCTATTCCCAGTACTAGTGATATATTTACTTTGATTTTGCAGATGAGGGATCGTATGCAGCAGCAGGATGAAACTAATGACAGGATCCTCAGGGAAATCGGAGATCTCAAAAGGCAAAAGAAAACGGCAGAGGATCATTCCCCACTAATGCCCAAATCTTTGAATTTTGATACCCCGATGATTACTTCTCAGCCATCAGAGGTCCCAGACGTTCAACACATGTGTGGATCAAGAGGAGTGCATTTCGGCCCAGCAATAGTGACTCAGGCGTCAGGATCATATTTCCGACCGGCAGGATCCTATACTCAGCATATGGGATCCTTCATGAACTCGGGATCCTCCTTCGTTCCAGGATTATCCCAGGTTCAAGGATCCTCCTTAGTTCCAGGATTATCCCAGGTTCAAGGATCCTCCTTAGTTCCAGGATTATCCCAGGTTCAAGGATCCTCCTTAGTTCCAGGATTATCCCAGGTTCAAGGATCCTCCTTCGTTCCAGGATCACCCCATATTCAGGGGTCCCTTCAGACACCGGGATCCTTGAAGAATTTGCAAACAGGAAATCCAGATGTCCATCAAGGAGATTTTATTCCAATGTAGACCATTGCTTCCACTGGTCCATCGATCATCCTAGAATCCCAGCAATATGGATTCACACCCAATGTTCCTAACTTGAACCCGATGGGAGGTAACACTTTTAATAATTCTCTTACCAGTAACCATGGATTCATGCAGGATACAGGTATCAATCATGCTATGGCCAAAGAACTACAAAAACTGAAGGATATGATATCAAGTGTTCCAGGGGTAGTCAAACCTATCCCGGAGATTGCAGATGGAAGCCATAAGGTATCTCGTTTTGCACCACCGATTTGTGATGCTGAGATACCCAAAATGTTCCATATCCCTACTATGAAGCTGTATGATGGTACAACGGATCCTGAGGAACACATAGCACAATACAGGGAGAGGATGGAGATCAATCCAATTCCAGAAAAATTAAAGGAAGCGTGCCTATGCAAAGGATTTGGATCCACTCTTACTGGATCAGCTCTTAAATGGCTGCTAAGTCTTCCCCCTTACTCTATTACTTCATTTGCTAATTTAGTTAATTTATTCAATAATCAGTTCTCTTGTAGTAGAAAATTTGAAAGATTGACTAGTGATTTATATAGGGTAACTCAGGGTCATAATGAATCATTAAGGGACTATATAACCAAATTCAGTAAAGAACCCTTGGACATTCCCAACTTGGATATGGCCACAGCTATTGAGGCCCTCAAAATGGGATTGCTTAGGGGTTCATTGTTCTATGATGATCTTGTTATGACACCATGCAGGAACCTAGATGAAGTAAGAACTCGTGCACTCAGGTTCATCCGGCTAGAAGATGACAAAAGGATCCAGGAAAGACAAGTAGGATCCTCAAAACAAGAAAAGCAAGGATCCTCTTTCAAAAGCAACAGATTCAAATCCTACAATAGGAATGACAACCAGAACGTGCATGCCATTGACCAAGAAGAGGATGATGAGGATTATCCTCCGATTTCTGAATAATGTTTTTCCGTTGATAATCATGAACTAATCCTTGCAATGTAGAATCTAGGAGAAAAAGCCAGATGGCCTAGAAAAAATGAAAAATCAGCCGGAACTAAAGACAAATCGAAGTGGTGTGCATACCACGAGGATTTTGGGCATTTAACCGAAGAATGCATCGCGTTAAGAAAGGAAATTGGATATCTGCTAAGCAAGGGGCATCTAAAAGAGTTGTTGGGAAGAAAAAAGCAAAGGACTCAGGATCCTGAGAGGATCCCTGAGAAAGCTCCAGCTCCCGGCAGATGCACAAGTGATTAACTTTATATCTGGAGGATCAGACATCTGTGGTACATCCTTCTCAGCAGCTAAAAGGCATGCAAAGGAAGCTAAAATGGATAATGGAGAAAGACCTATTCGAACATCAAGTGTCTCGGAAGGAAAAATTATAACCTTCGATGAGGATGATAGAATTAACATCCAGGATCCTCATCATGATAGTCTAGTCATCACTCTCTTTATTTCTAACCATTTTGTCCGCAGGATCCTCATTGACGGAGGAAGCTCAGTGAATATTATCCAACTTGATGTTCTAAAGAAGATGGGTATTCCTGAATCAGATATAACCCCAAGATCCTCCGTGCTTGTGGGATTTAGTGGCGAAACTAAGAAAACCCTGGAGGACATCAAACTCCCAATCTATGTGGAAGGATTACATAATTATCAAAAATTTTGTGTTATTGACTGTTTGTCTTGTTGTAATGTTATCCTTGGCAGGCCCTGGATACATGATATGAAGGCAGTCCCATCCACCTACCATCAATGTGTGAAGCTCCCTAGCCCATGGGGAATAATCAAGATCGACAGTGATCAGCAGGAGGCTAAGGATTGTTACACCTCATCAATGAAACCAGCCTCGAAGCCAAGGGAGCAATAGCAATTACAGTATCCTCCAAGGGATGTCTTGGAGGCGAGAGAACAGGATGTGGACGAAATCCTTTTGGATCCTAATGATCTTGAATCAAAAATCTATATCGGATCAAGGATCCTTGGCAAGATGAAAGAAGACATAGTATCCTTCCTCAAAAGAAGAAAGTCTACCTTTGCATGGAAACATGAGGATGTGACAGGTATATCTAAGAATATTATAACTCATAAACTTGGCATCGACAGGTCAATCAAACCAATCCATCAAAAAAGGAGGAAGTTTGCACCGGAAAGAAATGCCATTATCCAGGAAGAAGTAGAAAGATTACTTCGAGCAGGTATGATTAGAGTGGTAAAGTATCCAAAATGGCTAGCCAATGTGGTTGTTGTTCAAAAGAAAAACGGAAAGTGGAGGGTGTGTGTCGATTTCACTGATTTGAATAAAGCATGTCCCAAGGATCCTTTCCCATTACCCCACATTGACTCCATGGTGGATGCAATGGCGGGGCATGAACTGTTAACCTTTATGGATGCATCATCTGGATTCCAACAAATTCAGATGGAGCCATCTGACCAAGAGGATACAGCTTTTATGACCCCAACCGGTTTATATTGTTATATTGCTATGCCTTTTGGACTAAGAAATGCAGGTGCAACATATCAAAGGCTAGTGAATATGATGTTCAAAGATCAAATTGGACAAACTATGGAAGTATACATAGACGATATGGTGGTAAAGTCAAAGAAGGCTGAGGATCACCTAAGGGACTTGGAGGAAGCATTTGATATCCTTGATAATTATAACATGAAGCTTAGTAGTAAACTATTCCCGGCTATGTGAAAACTGCAAAAAACCCTAACTCTCTCTCCTTTAGGCGATTTTTTGCTCATCTCCATGAATCCTTCAGTTTTTCTTCGTAATCATATGTATAACAGTCTGTGATTAGTGTTTTGTTTTCAAAACATTATAACGAATCTGTTAGCATTTGTGTTCGATCCAAAACTAGGGTTTTTTTTTCTTGTTCTTTCAAATCGCTGCCCTAGAATACCTATTCGATTCTCTGATTTATTACCCTGGTTGTTATTGATTGCGGTTAGCTGTGACTAATTTAGCTAGATTGATAACTCTGGGTTAATCGATTAAGGGTTGAGATTCGTTTTTAGGGTTTAAAGGATTAGGGTTTTTCTGATAGTTTTTGGTTTCCTTGGCTGATTGCTTTGCATGGTGTTTGGATTTTCTTGCTGATGGAGAGAGGTGTCCAAAACAATCTGAATGAACGTATGAAATCTGGGGAACACTTGTTATTTGATCGTGGCAAGTCGCCTTCAAAAATCCAGGGTTTAGCGTCTCGGGTAGTGGATATTGACGGCAAACCGATCTTGCCTATGAGAGGGGTTGTGCCGTCGGCTGCTAGAGATTCGGGTAAGTTTAATGTCATTGATGAATTGACAAAAATTACTGTTCCAGTTGATTTGAATGTGAATGCTTCGGTTCAGCCACCGGAGTTTGAGAAGGTGGATTTAAGTTATGCGACTAGGGTTAGCCATGTTGAACAGCCGTTTAAAGCCTCGTCCTCCAATCCGATGTCATATGCTGATACAGTTGTTGCTAATGATTTGAAGAAAGTTAACTTTAGATCCCTTGCTAGTTCCGATAAGCGAGATGGTTGTGACATTGTTTTGCCAAAGGAATCTGTTCGGTCCGTGCAAGATAAGCTGGCGAATACTCTATATGGTTATTTTCTAGGTGATCGTCTTGCGTTCCCTGTTGTTGATTATTATGTTCGAACCCATTGGAAGAAGTATGGATTATTGAAAACCATGATGAACGCGAATGGATTCTTCTTCTTTAAATTTAACGATGAAGTTGGATTATCAAATGCTCTGAAAGATGGGCCGTGGATCGTTAGGTCACAACCATTATTTCTGGATGTTTGGACTCCAACAACCAAGCTAGAAAAGAAGGAGGTTAAAAAGGTTCAGGTGTGGGTCAAAATTCATGAAGTTCCTCTAGCGGCTTACACAGAAGATGGCCTTACTTTGATTGCAACTACTATTGGGGAACCGAAAATGCTTGATACTTTTACGACGTCTATGTGTATTGATGCTTGGGGGCGAAGTAGCTATGCTAGAGCATTGATTGAAATCTCGGCTGAGAATGAATTTCGAGAGGAAATTACAATGGCTATTCCGGAACCGGATGGGGAGGTATTCACGAAAGAAACTATGTATGTTGAGTATGAGTGGAGTCCACGTAGATGTGTTAGCTGCTGTGTTTTTGGTCATTCGACTGATATGTGCCCGAAACATCAAAAGAAACAACCTAAGGTGGTGTATGAGATTCATAATCGCAATGGTCAAAAGAGTTATCCTGCTAAGAAGGCTCCCATTGTGGATCAAGACGGATACACTGGAGTGTATGGTAAGAAAGCGGCTAGGAAAGTTGGTATTCCTGTTAATAAACAAAAGTCTAAGTTTATGTACCGTCCGGTCGGTGCAAAACCTAAAGGTGATGTAAGTAAAGGTTCGGATCGTAATGAGAGTAGATCGAACAACCCTTTTGACGTGCTTAATTGTCACACCCCCAAAAATCCACACGCGGAGTATCACCGCTTGGGAGCGTGACTGACCAGGATCAAGCCACCAATCATACAGAACATTGTATAAAGTGAAAGTAAATGCAATATAATCCAAACCAATTCCATATGAAAGGTGTTTCCAAAACATAAGTAAGTTGTCATTGTTTAGCGGAAGCGTATTATTGTAAAACCCATAGCAAATAAGTATCAAATATCAAAAGTGTTCAATAAGATGATCAAGATCCAAGCCCCACAACGACCAGCTCCTCCGTGTGCAAGCTCCAAGTACCTAACGATCTGCAAGGCATGTAACAGAATGATCAACAAACTAGTTGAGCGAGTTCACAGAAAGTAAATGCATAATAGTAAGTTCATTTGTAACAGGTGGCTCTACTGGGCCGATTGTATGTTCTATCGGTGGTGGTGTTCCACGTTATGGGTGGTGGTGTTCCACGTTATTGGTGGTGGTGTTCCACGTTATTGGTGGTGGTGTTCCACGTTATTGGTGGTGGTGTTCCACGTTATTGGTGGTGGTGTTCCACGTTATATAACCACTAGACTACTCGTAACTATAGGTATCCTTCACAACCGAGGATAGTGATCAGTATAAGTATCCTTCACATCCGAGGATAGTGATCAGTATAAGTATCCTTCACATCCGAGGATAGTAATGTGGTAGTCTAGTCATAGTGTCAATAGTGTATCTAATCAACCTTTCAATCCCATTCCCAACACCCCGGGAATCCCATGCCTTGGTAAGAGTGTGAACTCACCTTGGTTTGCTCGGTATGCTAGGTTATGCACTCACAAGAATTTAATCACGTCCTATTGTATGCACGTATAACAAATCAGTTCATGTTCGCAATGATACGCATGCAATTTAATGTTCACATAGCAGTCAGTTTGCATATCGGCACAACACGTATTATTGCACGTATACAAATGTTAACGTTCATCAAGCATGGCATGCCAAATAACTCAAGCATATAATTCCATCTTTCAAAGTAGGTTCATAAATCCCTAGTATCTTTCGAATCCAACTATTATCTTTCGACAACAGTTATCACAACTATCCTTCGGACCGAATGTTATGTTTCGGACCAATGTCATCTTTCGGTCAAAGCTATCTTTCGGTCCAAACTATCTTTCGGTCAAAGTTATGGTTCGGTCCAAACTATCTTTCGGTCAAAGTTACTATGGTTCGAAGGATAGGCATCTTTCGGTTCATAGCAACCATGTTTCGGATAACAAGTATCTTTCGGCATATTGGTTATCCTTCGATAAATAACAGTTACATTTTATTCAAGTTTTCCAAGTTTATCCGATTATCAATTAACACAACTTTCAAGTAATCGGTTACCTAAAATCGATCAAACAGTCAGTTTCATACTAAAACCTTATGAACCCTAATTTAACCGTATGAACAATAATAATACTCAATCATGTGTGTTCCGATTTCATGAACGATAACAATTTCGGATTGCATAAAATCACATCCGATCCACAATCACATCCGATTCACCAAACAGTATCATTAAACATAGTTCACAACAGATCCGATTAGCATACAAATCCGATTAACATCCATATACAATCATTATACATAACCGGTTAACATACAAACAACATATTGACATGTGATTGATAAATCATGAAATCATATACTTTAGACACTAACCGGGATAGAAAGCAAAAGAATTGATCAGCAAGTAGTCTCCGTAAATTTGTGGTTGCCGTCACAAGTAAAGGTGTTCTAGGGTTTTTAGAAAACTCCGACTTTGCATGCCATTCACCGTATATAAACATATTACAGGAGTGGGCCGAGCCCATTAGAAGACTGGGCCGAAAGATGTCGAAGGATCTCTTCTTGGCCCGAAGGATATGTTTCGAGACCCTTCAAGCCGAAAGTTGATCTTTCGGATCGAAGGATATGTTTCGTGATCCTTCGATCCTTGAGCCATGTTTCATGGACATCCTTCGAAGGTTGGACATCCTTCGAAGGTTGTTTGTGTGATGTAATGTGTTTCACACTAACTAGTTTACACATTTACAAGTTTCACAATGTAACAAACAAACAACTATGTACAGTCAAACAATCAAAACGTATAAAATTTCATGGCAACCAAATGTGCAAATAAACAACTAGTCAATACATGATCGTGTAATACATATGAAATCGAATCTTGGAAATTCGAGTTGTCACATTATCCCCAACTTGAAAGAAATTTCGTCCCGAAATTTGGTACGCACTCACTGAGGAAGCTAGGTAAGTTACATCATTCACTGGTTTTCCTGGGGTGTCACATCATCCCCCCGTTGATTTGGAATTTCGTCCCGAAATTCAGTAGTAGTAGCTTCAGCCTCAGAAGTGGATGCATTGGTTTCGAATAACTGGGGGTACTTTTCTTTCATCTGATCTTCGCGTTCCCAGGTATACTCTGGGCCACGCTGGGAGTTCCAACGAACTCGAACAAGAGGGATTCTCTTGTGTTTGAGGACCTTAACATCCCGGTCCGTGATTTCAACTGGTTCCTCGACGAACTGCAACCGCTCGTCGATAGTGAGTTCCTTAAAAGGAACTATAAGGGTCTCATCTGATAGGCATTTCTTCAGATTCGACACGTGAAATACATTGTGAACTGCACCGAGTTCAGCTGGTAGGTTTAATCTGTAGGCTACTTTGCCAATCTTTTCTAAGATTTCGAATGGTCCGACGTACCGCGGATTCAGTTTGCCTCGTTTACCAAATCGAACCACACCCTTCCAGGGTGAAACTTTCAATAAAACCCGGTCCCCGACCTCAAATTCCAATGGCTTTCTACGCTTGTCCGCGTAGGCTTTCTGACGGTCACGTGCTGCCGCCATGCGTTGACGTATCTGTGCTATCTTTTCTGTGGCGTCCACAACAATCTCTGGACCCGTAATTTGACTATCCCCCACCTCTGCCCAACAGAGAGGTGACCGGCATTTACGTCCGTACAATGCCTCAAATGGAGCGGCTTGAATGCTGGTGTGGTAACTGTTATTGTATGAAAACTCCACTAAAGGGAGGTGTTGTTCCCAGCCGTTGCCGAAATCGATGACACACGCTCGAAGCATGTCTTCTAGAGTTTGGATAGTTCGCTCAGACTGCCCATCCGTCTGAGGATGATATGCTGTGCTCATGTCTAACCGTGAGCCGAAGGATTTGTGCATCGCTTGCCAAAGCTCTGACGTGAATCGTGCATCGCGATCCGAAATGATAGAGGTTGGCACTCCGTGCCTCGAAACAACTTCTTTCAAGTAAATGTCTGCTAAGGTAGAAAACTTATCCGTTTCTTTGATAGCCAAGAAGTGAGCAGACTTTGTGAGTCGATCAACGATCACCCAAATAGTGTCATTCCCACGCTGGGATCTAGGTAAGCCCGTAACGAAATCCATGGAAATTTCTTCCCATTTCCACTGCGGTATCTTGGGCTGCTGAAGTAGACCAGCTGGTTTCTGATATTCAACCTTGACTCTCGCACAGGTTAAGCATTTTCCAACATAGGTGGCGATGTGGGCTTTCATACTAGGCCACCAATAAGTAGTGCTGATATCGTGGTACATTTTATCCGACCCTGGATGTACCGAATAGCGAGACTTGTGAGCTTCATCCATTACAAGTTCGCGTAAACCGCCATAAAGTGGGACCCAAATACGCCCCGTTACATAGTAGGCGCCGTCTTCCTTTTGTTCCATGCGTTGCCTTGAGCCGCGTAAGGCTTCAGCTTTGACGTTTTCGGGTTTCAGTGCTTCTAACTGAGCAGTTCGTATCTGTGCAGGAAGACTGGACTGAATAGTAAGCTGTAGCGCTCGCACGCGCTTAGGTAGAGTGTCTTTCCGACTGAGGGCATCAGCCACAACATTGGCCTTGCCTGGATGATACTTGATGGCGCATTCGTAGTCGTTCAGAAGTTCAACCCATCTCCGTTGACGCATATTCAAATCCTTTTGCTTAAGAATATGCTCGAGACTCCTGTGATCGGTGTAAATCGTGCACCTGGTACCGTACAGGTAGTGTCGCCATATCTTAAGCGCGAAAACAACAGCTCCCAGCTCTAAATCGTGCGTCGTATAATTCCGTTCATGAACCTTGAGTTGCCGAGAGGCGTATGCAATAACTTTATCCCGCTGCATCAATACGCAACCAAGCCCCTGTATCGATGCGTCACAATAAACCACGAAGTCATCCGTGCCCTCTGGCAATGAGAGAATAGGTGCGCTGCAAAGCCTATCCTTTAAGTACTGAAAAGCGGTCTCTTGCGTACTACCCCATCTGTAAACGACACCTTTCTGTGTTAACATAGTAAGTGGTTGCGCGATCTTGGAGAAGTCTTTAATAAATCGCCTGTAGTAACCCGCCAAACCCAAGAATTGGCGTATTTCTGTCGGTGTACGCGGTGCTGGCCAGTTTCTGATCGAATCAACCTTGGATGGATCAACATGAATCCCATCCTTGTTCACCACATGGCCTAAGAAGTGGACTTCACGAAGCCAGAAGTCGCATTTTGAAAACTTTGCGTACAGTTGCTCCTTTCGAAGAAGTTCCAAGATAAGGCGTAAGTGCTGCTCGTGCTCCTCCTGACTCTTGGAGTAAATCAAAATGTCGTCGATGAAGACGATAACAAACTTATCAAGATACGGTTTGCACACCCTGTTCATAAGATCCATGAAGACTGCAGGCGTGTTCGTAAGCCCGAATGGCATGACAAGAAACTCGTAATGACCGTAGCGAGTTCTGAAAGCGGTTTTGGAGACGTCCTCATCCCGGACTCTCAGCTGATGATACCCTGACCTTAAATCAATCTTGGAATAGTAACACGACCCTTGCAACTGGTCGAATAGGTCATCTATGCGCGGAAGAGGATAACGGTTCTTCACCGTCACCTTATTGAGTTCGCGGTAGTCGATGCACATCCTGAACGTACCGTCTTTCTTCTTTACAAATAACACTGGAGCTCCCCAAGGCGAAGAGCTTGGACGAATAAAGCCCTTTTCCAAGAGCTCTTGTAGCTGCTTCGACAGTTCTTCCAGTTCGGTTGGAGCTAAACGATACGGTGCGCGGGCTATGGGTGCTGCTCCAGGAGCTAACTCAATCTGAAACTCGACTTGACGATGAGGAGGTAAACCAGGTAAATCTTCAGGAAACACTTGAGGAAAATCACGCACAACTGGTATATCCTCCAGCTTCTTTTCCTTTGCTGACGCGTCAGTGACAAGTGCCAGAATGGCAGTATGTCCCTTTCGTAAACATTTCTGCGCCTTTAAGAAAGAGATGATGCCAACCACAGCACCACTCTTGTCACCTTGTACTTCGAGAGGTTCTTGACTGGAGCGAGGAATACGAATAACTTTTTCTTTGCATAAGATCTCCGCGTGATGTTGGGATAACCAATCCATACCGATGACGACGTCGAAACTACCCAAAACTATGGGTATGATGTCACACCCCCAAAATCCACCTGCGGAGTATCACCGCTTGGGAGCGTGACTGACCAGGATCAAGCCACCAATCATATTGAACATGCATATAGTATTAAGTAAGATAAAAGAAAACCATCCGTTCAATACAAAAGGTGTTCAAAACATGTTATTGTTTTAAAGTGTAGCGGAAGCATAGTAATAATCCAACACTAGTAAATAGTTCAAATGTTATAATAGTTCAGCATAGAAACCACGAATCCTTGTCCACAACGACCCGCTTCTCCAGTGCAAGCTCCAAGTACCTAACGATCTGCAAGGCATGTAACAGAATGGTCAACAAACTAGTTGAGCGAGTTCACAGTAAGTAAATGTGTAACAGTAAGTAACAGGTGGCTCTACAGGGCCGATAGTAAGTTATGCTGGTGGGGGCTTCCCATGTTAAGTGACCACTAGACTGTTCGTATTATTATCCCTGTTCTTCGTCCGAGAACAGAAGTGTGTATAAAGTGTGCGTAGGTTTTACGCACGTATCCTTCGTAACCTGAGGATAGGAGTAAGTAATGCGTACACGTAGGTTTTACGTGCGTATCCTTCGTAACCGAGGATAGAATGGCATGTGAACCCGTAGGTGTTATCCCAACCTACGTAACCGTCCTGACATCCGAGGACATGATAGGTGACAGTCTAGTAAAGCATATGTACGTTCCTTTCAATAACAACCTTTAACCCATTCCCACAACCCGGGAATCCCATGCCTTAGTAGGAGTGTGAACTCACCTTGGTTTGCTCGGTATGCTAAGTTATGCACTCACAAGTAATTAATCACGTCCTAGTGTATGCACGTATAACAAATCAGTTCATGTTCGAAATTGTACGCATGCAGTTAATTGTTCACATAGCAGTCAGTTTGCATATCGGCACAACACGTAGTATTACACGAATATGTTCACCACCAAGCATGGCATGACAATTAATTCAACATATGTTCAATCAGTCAAAGTATGTTCATAATCCCTAACATCCTTCGAATCCAGTCACTATCTTTCGACAACAGTAATCACAATTATCTTTCGGAAACAATTACCACAATTATCCTTCGGGCCAATGTTATGTTCCGAATCCTATGTCATCTTTCGATCACACACATATCTTTCGGTCAACAGGTATCTTTCGGTCAACAGATATCTTTCGGTCAACAGATATCTTTCGGTCAACAGATATCTTTCGGTCAACAGATATCTTTCGGTCAACAGATATCTTTCGGTCACAACTATGTTTCGACTACAAGCATCTTTCGATCAATCAACAGTTACGTATATCACCATCAGTTACGAATATCACAGAAACAGAAACCCTAATCATCTACAGCCGTCATCATCATTAACAATCATCATCACATCAGTTACATTACACAGAAGGCACAAGATCATCTACGACAGTTACTATCGTTCCTAGAAATCATTTAACGGTAACAAAATCAATCATCAACCAATCCGAATCGTCATCTATGTGTCATGTAAACATAATCATCATTTGGTTCAACTATCTAACATACATATCCGGTTTATCATAACCGATTCATAAAATATTATCATTGAACATCATCAAAACGGATCCGATAATCATGCATATCCGATTAACATACAATGATAGATTGCAAGACAATAGATAAATCATGGAATCAAAGCATCGTGAAATCAAAGCATCGTAAACAACACCACACACTAACCGGAAATCTGGATTACGGAATGAATTCCTTCGAACAGAGAGTAGGTCTGCTATATGCCTGCTATATGCCGTAACACACACAATGGAACTAGGGTTTTCCGGAAACTAACTGTTGTCTAACATGCATTCACGTATTTAAACGTATCACAGAAATGGGCCAAGCCCATTAGAATAACTGGGCCGAAACATATCGAAGGATATGTTTCGTGATTCATCATTCCGAAGGATGATCTTTCGGATCGAAGGATGTGTTTCGACATCCTTCGATTCATGCATCATGTTTCGAGGGACATCCTTCGAAAGTTGGGCCATGTATCATACTAACTAGTTAACACATAATACAAGTTTCACAATATGGCAATCAAATGTGCAATTAAGCAATTAGTCAATACATGTTCGTGTAATACCTATGAAATCAAATCTTGGAATTTCGAGTTGTCACATATGAGATCAATCGAGAAAGTCTGACCCGCTAGAACAATACTACAACCCTTGACTACCTGTGCGGCTTCTACACTTTTACCATTGGCTAGTTCTACGACGTGTTTGGTGTCTAGAGGTGTTGGTGTATGTTTTAATAATTTACTCATTTTCAATGACATATAGCTTGTATCAGCACCCGAATCAAATAAGACAGTAACATAAATATCGTCGAGAAGAAACTTACCCATAACCACATTGGGATCATTCACTGCATCTCCTCGACCCAACACAAAAGCACGACCACGAGCTTCATTGCCGTTGTTGTTGTTGTTTCCCCCGTTGTTGTTGTTATTATTCCCGTTGCCCTGATTGTTGTTGTGATTGTTGTTCTGGTTTCTGTTCAACTGAGGGCATTGTCTTTTGAAGTGACCCTCTGCACCGCAATGAAAACACCCTTTGTTACCCTGCTGTTGATTCTGCTGTGCTTGAGGTTGCTGCTGATTCTGGTTTGCAGGTCGAGCGCTTCTACAATCTTTGGCCTCATGACCCATCTTGAGGCATCTTTGACAACGAACCTTATTACACTGGCCACTGTGATGTTTGTTGCAGGTGTTACACTTTGGAAGGTTTCCTCGATACCCTCCCTGTCTGTGGCTGCCTGAGGAGTGCTGACTTGGACTCTGGTAACTGTCTGTCTTTCGCTGTTGAGCTTGCGACTGCACTGAAGCTGATCCCTTGCTAGAATCCCCATCCCATTTTCTCTTACTTTCACTGGGAGTAGCAAGTGTAGTAGAAGCAGTAGTGGTAGCAGTAGCACTAATACGCTTTGGCAGTTTGTTCTGATCCACTGCCTGATCGGTGATGCGATGAGCGAGACGCTGGATTTCCTGGATGTTGTTGAGGTTAGCCGAGGTAACGTGGCTCTGTATTTCTGGTGCCAAACCTTTGAGATACAACTCAATACGCTTGTATGGAGGGTCCACCATAGTTGGACATAACACAGCCAACTCATTCGATCTCTTGGTGTAAGCTTCGATTTCCGAACCAACCATTTTCAAGTTATACAACTCGTCCTCCAACTTGTGAATGTCTTCTCTAGTGCAGTATTCCCTCTTGATCAGTTCTTTGAAATCATTCCAGGGTGTGGCGTTAGCAGCTGCCAACCCTAAGATCTGCACTTGTGCGTTCCACCAAGTGAGCGCAATCCCTTCAAGTGTGCCAGTGGCGAACTTCACCCTGCGAGCCTCAGGGCATTCACACATTTCGAAAACCGACTCGAGCTTTTCAAACCAGTGGAGGAGTCCAACTGCCCCCTCCGTGCCACTGAACGAGCTAGGACGACAGTCCATGAAATTCTTGAATGTGCACCCAGGTTGTTGCTGAGCGGGTTGACCTGCTTGGGCGGCTGCAACTGCCGCAGCAACGAGAGCCTCTAGCTGGGCTTGAGTCATGGTAATTCGTGCGGCCATTGATCTTCACATCAAAGGCAACATAAGTGAGAAAGGTTCGCGTATAGTGCGATGACAGAAGAGTGTAAGCACATAAGTATTCTCATGCAATGACAAGTTGTGAGCAAGGTAATGTAAGCATACTACGAGCAAAGTTCTATGCAAATTCTAGCATGTAGGCAATAAACATACACCTTATTACCTAGGAAGTTGAGTCTTGCACGTGGAGCGAAGCGTCGTTGTGGATCGTTGAGAGCACTGTTCTGGTTATAGTCTGGTTTTAAATAAAACGTTTTTCCATATTAAAACCGAGTTCTCTATAACCAATGGCTCTGATACCAATCTGTCACACCCCCAAAAATCCACACGCGGAGTATCACCGCTTGGGAGCGTGACTGACCAGGATCAAGCCACCAATCATACAGAACATTGTATAAAGTGAAAGTAAATGCAATATAATCCAAACCAATTCCATATGAAAGGTGTTTCCAAAACATAAGTAAGTTGTCATTGTTTAGCGGAAGCGTATTATTGTAAAACCCATAGCAAATAAGTATCAAATATCAAAAGTGTTCAATAAGATGATCAAGATCCAAGCCCCACAACGACCAGCTCCTCCGTGTGCAAGCTCCAAGTACCTAACGATCTGCAAGGCATGTAACAGAATGATCAACAAACTAGTTGAGCGAGTTCACAGAAAGTAAATGCATAATAGTAAGTTCATTTGTAACAGGTGGCTCTACTGGGCCGATTGTATGTTCTATCGGTGGTGGTGTTCCACGTTATGGGTGGTGGTG
The DNA here is from genome assembly GCF_002127325.2 of Helianthus annuus. Lineage (NCBI taxonomy): Eukaryota > Viridiplantae > Streptophyta > Magnoliopsida > Asterales > Asteraceae > Helianthus > Helianthus annuus. The sequence goes on along the minus strand of NC_035449.2, from coordinate 109,329,582 downwards.
TTCCACGTTATTGGTGGTGGTGTTCCACGTTATTGGTGGTGGTGTTCCACGTTATTGGTGGTGGTGTTCCACGTTATATAACCACTAGACTACTCGTAACTATAGGTATCCTTCACAACCGAGGATAGTGATCAGTATAAGTATCCTTCACATCCGAGGATAGTGATCAGTATAAGTATCCTTCACATCCGAGGATAGTAATGTGGTAGTCTAGTCATAGTGTCAATAGTGTATCTAATCAACCTTTCAATCCCATTCCCAACACCCCGGGAATCCCATGCCTTGGTAAGAGTGTGAACTCACCTTGGTTTGCTCGGTATGCTAGGTTATGCACTCACAAGAATTTAATCACGTCCTATTGTATGCACGTATAACAAATCAGTTCATGTTCGCAATGATACGCATGCAATTTAATGTTCACATAGCAGTCAGTTTGCATATCGGCACAACACGTATTATTGCACGTATACAAATGTTAACGTTCATCAAGCATGGCATGCCAAATAACTCAAGCATATAATTCCATCTTTCAAAGTAGGTTCATAAATCCCTAGTATCTTTCGAATCCAACTATTATCTTTCGACAACAGTTATCACAACTATCCTTCGGACCGAATGTTATGTTTCGGACCAATGTCATCTTTCGGTCAAAGCTATCTTTCGGTCCAAACTATCTTTCGGTCAAAGTTATGGTTCGGTCCAAACTATCTTTCGGTCAAAGTTACTATGGTTCGAAGGATAGGCATCTTTCGGTTCATAGCAACCATGTTTCGGATAACAAGTATCTTTCGGCATATTGGTTATCCTTCGATAAATAACAGTTACATTTTATTCAAGTTTTCCAAGTTTATCCGATTATCAATTAACACAACTTTCAAGTAATCGGTTACCTAAAATCGATCAAACAGTCAGTTTCATACTAAAACCTTATGAACCCTAATTTAACCGTATGAACAATAATAATACTCAATCATGTGTGTTCCGATTTCATGAACGATAACAATTTCGGATTGCATAAAATCACATCCGATCCACAATTACATCCGATTCACCAAACAGTATCATTAAACATAGTTCACAACAGATCCGATTAGCATACAAATCCGATTAACATCCATATACAATCATTATACATAACCGGTTAACATACAAACAACATATTGACATGTGATTGATAAATCATGAAATCATATACTTTAGACACTAACCGGGATAGAAAGCAAAAGAATTGATCAGCAAGTAGTCTCCGTAAATTTGTGGTTGCCGTCACAAGTAAAGGTGTTCTAGGGTTTTTAGAAAACTCCGACTTTGCATGCCATTCACCGTATATAAACATATTACAGGAGTGGGCCGAGCCCATTAGAAGACTGGGCCGAAAGATGTCGAAGGATCTCTTCTTGGCCCGAAGGATATGTTTCGAGACCCTTCAAGCCGAAAGTTGATCTTTCGGATCGAAGGATATGTTTCGTGATCCTTCGATCCTTGAGCCATGTTTCATGGACATCCTTCGAAGGTTGGACATCCTTCGAAGGTTGTTTGTGTGATGTAATGTGTTTCACACTAACTAGTTTACACATTTACAAGTTTCACAATGTAACAAACAAACAACTATGTACAGTCAAACAATCAAAACGTATAAAATTTCATGGCAACCAAATGTGCAAATAAACAACTAGTCAATACATGATCGTGTAATACATATGAAATCGAATCTTGGAAATTCGAGTTGTCACATTAATGACGTGGAGGACGAGTCGGGTACTAGTAAGAAGAAAACGGATGTGAATATTGAGGACTCTGATGTGGATGAGGTTATTGAGGTGGAAACTGATATGGATGGGTTTATGACGGAGGGTACTAGAAATACTAATAGTAAAGGGGCAAGCACTCCTTCTACGTCGGTTAATAATGGTTAGTATTGCCTCATGGAACGTAAGGGGTTTGAACCGCCCCATTAAGCAAGCTGAGGTTCGGCAAGTTATTAAGGATGTTAATTTAAGTTTATGTGCTATTCTTGAGTCTCACATTGATCCGAGTAATCTTTCTAAAATCTGTAAGGCGGTCTTTCGGTCGTGGAGTTGGACTTCTAATGGGGCTCTTTGTAATAAAGGTACGAGAATAATCGTTGGTTGGAATCCGTTAGTGTTCGATGTTATGGTTCTCTTTCAGTCGGATCAGGTTATGCATTTGCAGCTGTTTTTTAAACATGAGAAGAAAATGTTGTTTTGTTCTATTATTTATGCTGCAAACTATTATATATCTCGTAGGGAGTTATGGAACCATCTCGGTTTGCATAAGGCTTTTGTCCGTAATGATCCGTGGGTTATGCTTGGTGACTTTAATTCGGCTTTATACCTTGAAGATAAGTCTGTGGGATGCTCTTCGATTTCGGCTAGCATGAGAGATTTTCAAACGTGTGTTAATGATATTGAGATGCTGGATCTGAATCAGTCGGGTTTACATTTTATGTGGAGTCAAAAGCCAAAAAAGGGAATTGGTTTAATGAAAAAGATAGATAGAGTCATGGGGAATTCTCAGTTTTTAACCCAATTCCTGAATGTGGTGGCTGTCTTTTGCCCAGCTCGGTTATCGGATCATAGTCCGAGTGTTCTCAAAATTCCGGTTCTTGGGAAAGTAAAACACAAGTCGTTCAAGTTTGCTAATTTTCTTGTTCATAAGCCCGAATTTTTAGTCATTGTGAAGCGTATTTGGGATACGGATATTAGAGGGGTGTATCAATTCTCAGTCGTGAAAAAGCTTCGGATGTTAAAGTCTCCTCTTCGAGTTTTACTCTTTCAGCAAGGAAATTTGCACAAAAAAGTGCAAGATTTACGTGAGAAACTTGATCAGATTCAGCGAGAGCTCGATAGTAATCCCGCTAGTTTGTTGATTAGTGAGGAAGAAACTACTACTCGTCGTTCTTATCAGGAAGCTTTATTGGATGAAGAGCGGTTCTTGAAACAGAAGTCCAAGGTGGATTGGTTGACGGTCGGAGATATGAATTCAGCGTTCTTCCATTCGTCCCTTAAAAGTAAAGTTCATTTTAGTCGTATCAATGTTATTCAGGACGCTAATGGAAAGGTGTATGAGGATGAGCTTGTCCAGCTTGCTTTTGTTAATCATTACGAGAACTTTTTGGGTCACCAAGGTGACATTTCGCTCACTCCGGCTCCAGACTTATTTACAAACAAATTAACGAGTGAAGTTTCGGGTCATATGGTGCGTCCGGTTACGCATGATGAGGTTAAAAAGGCGTTGTTCTCGATTGGGTCAGACAAAGCTCCGGGCCCTGATGGTTTTACGGCTGGTTTTTTTAAAGGTGCTTGGCCTATTATTGGTAGCGAAGTGTCGAATGCTGTGATTGATTTCTTTGTGACAGGTAAGCTTCTTAGGGAATTGAACCATACGATTCTTGTTCTTCTTCCCAAGACATCCTCCCCGTTAGGGGTTACGGACTATCGTCCGATTGCTTGTTGCAATGTATTGTACAAATGCATTAGCAAGATTGTAGCTGATAGAATAAAAGTGGGTTTGAATGATATTGTCAGTATCAACCAATCAGCTTTTGTGCCAGGCAGGAGAATTTCGGACAATGTTTTACTTACACAAGAGTTAATGCACAACTATCATCGTAATGTTGGCCCTCCGAAATGTGCTTTCAAAGTGGATATTCAGAAGGCGTATGACACTGTCGATTGGAACTTTCTGAAGGGTATTTTGATTGGATTTGGCTTTCATCCTACAATGATTCACTGGATTATGTTGTGCGTTTCCACTACAACGTACTCGGTGTGTGTTAATGGCGAGGTTCATGGTTTCTTTAAGGGTAGCAGGGGTTTAAGGCAAGGTGACCCGGTCTCTCCTTATTTATTTACTCTCGTCATGGAAGTCCTTACGGCCATATTACAGCATACAGTTAGGATTGACAATTCGTTTAAATTTCATAATAAATGCGAACGTCAGCAAATTGTCAACCTATGTTTCGCTGATGATTTGTTTATCTTCGCGAAGGGTGAGATTGCTTCAGCTAGATGTATTATGAAGGCGCTGGAGTCGTTTTCTAAAATTTCGGGTTTGTTACCTAGTGTTCAGAAAAGTACTGTCTTCTTCTCGAATGTGCCATCTTATGTGAAATCTGCTATTCTGAATTTTATGCCTTTTAAGGAGGGTTCGTTGCCTGTGAAATATTTGGGAGTGCCGCTTATTTCGACCCGGTTGCTTCAAAAAGACTGTCTTCTGTTAGTTGAGAAGCTTGAAAATCGTATTATGCATTGGCGCAATAAACTTCTGTCTTTTGCAGGCAGATTGCAGCTTATAAATTCTGTCTTATCGTCCATGCATATTTATTGGTCTTCTGTGTTTATTTTGCCGAACCGGGTGATTCAAAAACTGGAAGCTTTGATGCGGAATTTTTTATGGTCTCATGATAGTGTGTTTCAAAAAGGCCGCTCCAAAGTTTCTTGGAAAACGGTGTGTGTTCCTAAGTTTGAGGGTGGTTTAGGTATTCGTCGGCTCAGTGATGTTAATGTAGCCCTTATGACAAATCATGTTTGGAGCATTCTCTCGAGGCGTCATTCCGTCTGGGTTGAGTGGGTTCACTCTTATAGGTTGAGAGGTAAGAGTTTTTGGGTTTGTAAAGTTCCGGCTTCCTGCTGTTGGTCTTGGAGAAAGCTTCTTCAGCTTCGGCCGATTGTAAGGAAGTTTTTCTGGTCTAATATTGGGAATGGTTCGGCTACTTCTGCTTGGCACGATAATTGGAGTGAGTTAGGGCCGCTGGATCAGTATCTTTCCCCCAGAATGATTGCTAACGCGGGATTTAATATGGAGTTGAAGGTGTCTGATGTCTATTCCGATACGTCTTGGAACTGGCCGGTTGCGTGGCGGGATTTGTACCCGGTTCTTATTCAGCTTGATAGTATTTCTTTGCAGCCGAATAAGTCTGATAAAGTCTTGTGGCGTCAAGGAGATCAAAAACATGTGTTCTCGTCATCTAGAGTGTGGGACTCGATTCGGTATCATGCTGTGGAGGTGGATTGGTGCCGTATTGTGTGGTTTGGTCAGTGTATTCCGCGACATGCTTTTTTATTATGGCTTATCATGAGAAGGAAGCTGCTTACTCAAGATAAGATTTTGAATTGGGATTTCTCGCGCAGGAAAAATATGAATATGATGTGCTGTTTGTTATGCTATGCTAACCATGACTCTCATACTCATTTGTTTTTTGAATTCAAATTCTCGATGCAAGTGTGGCTGCTGGTTAGACAAAAAGCGGGTATGGGTTCGGTGCATGCTAAATGGGATGACATTGTTAACTGGTTACTTGATCGGTCCAATTCAAAATTGGCGTCTGTTTACGTCGCTAAGCTGATTGTGGCGGCTACAGCTTACTACATTTGGCAGGAGCGGAATGCTTGATTATTTAGGAACCAGGTGAGGCCCTCGGAATCTTTAAGTGAAACCATTATTCAACAAGTGAGGTACAAGCTAATTGGAGCAAAGTTGAAGAAGTGTGAAAATGTTCGTAAGCTGTTAAGGGCGTGGGATATTGAAGTTTCAGATGTGCACGATGATGGCGGTTGATGATCTTTTGTAGTTTGTTCATGTTGAGTCTGGGTTTGTAGCCTAGTGGTCGTCCGTTTGTTTGGTTGTCGTTTGTTTTGTTTGTTTCTGGTTTTCACTTTCATAGGGCATGTCCTATGATTGAACTAGTGTAGGCTCTCTACACTACTTGTGTTTTTTGGTTGTGAATATATAGAATCACCGGGGTAACCCTTTACCCAAAAAAAAACATGAAGCTTAATCCTTCAAAATGTCACTTCAGTGTTAAAGCAGGCAAATTCAGAGGGGCATTGAAGCAAGCCCAGAACAAATCAAAGCATTTGTGAATATCAAATCCCCTGCCAACGCTAAGGATGTGTAACGGCTAACAGGCAGGATAGCAGCCCTAAACAGATTCATATCCAAATCCTCAGAAAGGTGTAAAGAATTCTATGATATCCTAAGAAAGAACAAGAAATTCGAATGGACTGAAAAGCATGAGAATGCTTTACAAGCCTTAAAAGAATACATGTCCTCAGCACCAGCATTGATGAAACCAGAAAAAGGAGATGTGTTATCCTTATACCTTGCGGTATCCTCAAAAGCAGTAAGTGCAGTCCTTGTTAAGGATCATGAAGGTACACAATATCCTGTCTATTATGAAACCAGAGATGTCCGGAAGAATGGCTAAGTGGGCAGTAAAGCTTAGTGCCCATGATATAAGATATGAGCCCAGAACAGCCATCAAATCTCAAGCATTAGCAGACTTTGTGGCTGATTTCAGTAGTGATCTACAAAAGGAAGCCGAATTGGAGGTCCAGCAGCTGGATGAGACCAAGGATCCTTGGATACTACATACTGATGGATCCTCAAATGTCAAAGGCACAGGGCTTGGTATACTACTAAAATCGCCACAGGGGGACATAATACCCCGTTCCATAGCTTGTGAGTTCCAAGCCACTAATAATGAGGCTGAATATGAAGCCTTAATCGCTGGCTTACAAATTGCTAAGCATATGGGGATCAGGTATCTTGAGGTATACGTGGATTCATTGTTAATCACTAATCACTTTAATGGATCCTATGCTGTGAAAGGTGAAAAACTAACCAAATATTTAGAGATAGTCAAAGAATTGGCACTCTCCTTTGTTTCTTTCAGTTTAACACAGGTACCAAGGGAGGAAAATACAGAAGCTGATGCATTGGCCAACCTAGGATCATCTTTGAAGATCCCAGAGGATATAAGTATCCCCATCATCCATATCCTGGCTCCTGCTTTTGAAAATCGGGTGGCCATGGAAATAGAAGAGGATACTCAATCTTATTCAGGATCATGGATCTCACCGATCATAAGATACTTACAACACGGGGAAATTCCTATGGGAGAAAATCCAAGGGCTTTCAGGATTAAGGTATCTCAATTCACAATCTTAAATAATGTGCTATATAAGCGATCTCTTGCAGGACCATATTTAAGATGTATCGAGGATCCTGAAGTTCAAGAAGTGTTAAAAGACTTCCATGAAGGAGATTGTGGAAACCACACTGGGGGCAGGGTATTGTTCTCAAGGATCTTAAGGACAGGATACTACTGGCCAACTATGAAAAGGGATGCTGTGGAGTATGCTAAGAAGTGTGATCCTTGTCAAAGACACAGCAATATCCTTCATCAGCCGGCTGAATTTCTACATCCTATTCCATCCTCTTGGCCATTTATGAGATGGGGGATGGATATAGTTGGCAAGCTCCCTAAGGCACCTGGTGGAAAAGTATTCATGCTTGCCATGACTGACTACTTCTCCAAGTGGATAGAGGCTGAAGCTTTTGCCCAAGTCAGAGAAAAGGAAGTTATATCCTTTATTAAGAGAAACATTATAACTAGATTTGGCATTCCTTCTGAAATTGTATGTGATAATGGTTCCTAATTTATTGGGAGCAGGACTACTAACTTTTGTGACAGTTGGGGGATTAAGATGATAACATCAACACCAGTCCACCCACAAGCCAATGGCCAAGCAGAATCATCCAACAAGATCATCATCAACAATCTGAAGAAGAAACTAGGATCCAAGAAGGGGAAATGGGCAGAGGAATTGCCTTATGTGCTTTGGGCTGATAGGACAACTCCCAAGAATGCTACTGGTCAAACACCCTTCTCTTTAGTGTTTAGGGCAGAAGCAGTGATCCCAACAGAAATGGTGGTTCCAACTGCTAGAACAAGTACTCGTGATCCTGAAGGAAATGCTGCAAACTTGGCTCAGGACTTGGATACTATTGAGGAAATCAGGGATTTGGCTAGGATAAGGATGGCGAGCTACCAACAAAGAATGGCAGGTGCTTACAACAAAAATGTCAGGATAAGGAAGTTTCAAGTTGGGGATATGGTGTTGAGAAAAGCATTCCAAAACACCATCAATCCTGCTGATGGGAAATTGGCACCAAAGTGGGAAGGCCCTTACTTGATTGAAGCTGAAGCAGGAAAGGGGGCATATAGATTGCTAACCATGGAAGGAAATTTGTTACCAAGAGCCTGGAATGCTGTTCACTTAAAGAAATATTTCATGTGAACAGCATCCTCCTGGCACATATGATCCTTACATTGAAAGCATCCTCGAAGGATCCCAGTGATACCAATGATCCTTACTCTGGTAAAGTCCTAATCCTAAACTATTCCATTTTCTTATTTTTACCTAAGGATAAGGATCATGTATCCTTCATCCTTCTCTCACGAGATTTTGAGTTCTGATAAGTACAGGTATCCTTAGCACAATGTTGATAGTCTTCAAAAAGCATCACAGATCCTTGGGTTCAACCCCAGTTATCCTTGGGCTTGTCCCCAGTTTTCGCCTGTAGCGCACGATGATCCTGGTATAGTTCATGTCTTTGGGACCAGTACCCACTCCAGGGGCTGATAACCTCATCGTACTGGCTATACCTAGGATCCTACGTATAATGGTAGACGTACCATACATCCGTTCCTAAGGTTTCTAACGTTTTCACGTTAGCTAAGGTTTTGGCATTTTCATGTCACTAAGTTTGGATAGTCGCCAGTGAGGGCCATACTCCAATTTACATACGATCCTTGGGCTTGTCCCTAGTTATTCTTCGGGCTTGTCCCCAGTTATCCTTTGGGCTTGTCCCCAGTTATCCTTTGGGCATGTCCCCAGTTACTAACTTATCTTTTATATTGGCTTAGTCCCAAGTTATGTTCTATTTTTCAGGTTTTCAAAATTAAACGATTAAGGATCCTTAATCCTTATTATCCATTAAAGTTTCATTTATGGTTATCCTGATTAGAGGTTAGGATCCTAACTTGGATCCTCAGGTATGATCCTTAATTATTTTCAATTTCATTCATTATTTGTTTGAATAACCCATAGACTTTGACAACTGAACCTATTATCCTTAAAATAAACTACTTTGAAAATTTTCGATTATAGGATATTTGATCCAGGATCATATCCTAAATTTCTTAAACATAATTTGCTTAACTATTCTTGCTCAAACAAATATGTATCAAAACAATTGGAAATTAAAGGGATAACAATACGAGATAAGCCAAAAAGATTAAGAGTTATTTTATTAAAAAAAGGTTTGAAACCCTTCAAAGTTGTCAAAATTGCCAACCCACATTTCTATCAGCAAAACGTGGCCCGTCCACATGGGTTGGCAAAGGGTGTCCATTGTTTGTGCGGTTATAGCATGCAGGTAAATAATAGGCGGCAGGATCACAATGGCTTCATCCCCCAAGCAGAGGATCCCTCCACCACTTGCAATCCTACCTATTGTCTGAAGGATCCTGGATCCTTAATCCTAAAACTATTGTTCAAAGTTACAGACCATAATTGTTCAAAAACATCAACAAACACAAAAAAAAAATTAGGCTTCCGGCTATGTCTAGAAGTTTCCTTCATCGCCCAATCCTGCAGCTCAATCCTTCACTACACCATCACCACCGGCTCCACTTGCCTTCCCAGCATGATCCTTGCCAATACCTTCAAGCATCGGGATCTCCTCAGCCTCCTCATCATTCTCCAACTCTGCCAGCCTCGCCTTCCAGCCCTCCACGTCCCACGTGCTTTTGTCGAAGGTAGGATCCTGAGCTTCCGCAGCCATCTGCAGCTGGATCTTATACATGGCTATCGCAGCAGAGACCTTGGCGTCCTGGGTGATGTCATGCTTCTCATAATCAAAGTTTATCAGCATTTTGGCAGCTTCATCCTTGGTAGCTCGGAGCTCCTTCTCAAGATCAGCAATCTTGAGATCCTTCAGCACACCCATCTGTTGGAGGTCAGCGATTTGGCGATCTTGATCCTCGACGTGGCCAACATAAGTCTCTATCTTAGCAAATTTCTGCAAAACAAAACAAGGCATAACATCAGAAACAAGTGATCCTCAAAACTGTCAGGATAACAAACAGGGGCAGTGATCCTTACCTCATTGAAGTAGTCCAGAAATTGTTGGCGGAGCAGGGGCAGACCTTGTAAATCCTCAGAGGCCTTTCTCTTCTTTCCTTTACCCCTAATAGGTGCGTTAGGGGCAGAAGCACTTGGGCTAGCAGGATTCTTCTTCCTTGAGGATTTCACGTTGGTCAGATCATCGATGCCAAACTTTGAGGCAGACTTAGAAGGTTTTCCAGCACCTACACAACCAAAATAAGATAAGTATTCTAATTAAATTTGAAATCCTACACAGAATTACTTTATAAATATGAATACTTACTTGACATTGTGGCAGAGGCAGAAGATACTTCTTGAGAATCCTGGGTGGCAACTTGGAAAGTTCTTGTCTCCGGATCAAGCTTCTTAAAGGCCAAAAGTCTCTCTTTTGCAGCAGGTGTCAACTTCAGATGAGAGATGGAGATAGCTGCACAACAAACAAGAAAATATCAGTGATCCTCATCCTAAGGAACAAATTTTATGGTGATCCTTCCAGGATCCTCTATCCTACCATGGGTAGCCCACTCCTTGGGCAAATCCTTCCCATCAGGGATGGAATCTCTCCTAACAAAAAAGAACCGACGGTTCCAGTTCGTGTCATTCTTAGTAACTTTGAAGACAGGATGATCCTCTCTAGCTTTTCGCTTAAACAAATAACGATGGGATCCGAAAGTGGTAAGATCATCCATCTCAGCCAGCTCCGCCATACCAAGGTCAATACCCTCTTGTTCAATGATCCTTTCAAGGGTGTATAACACCCTCCAGATCATGGGCATAGCCTGGATATAGCAGATACCGGTAAGAGAGAAAAAGGATTGAGTGAACTGTGGGAAAGGATACGAATATCCAATCAAGAACGGAGTAACCGGGAAAGCTACCCAAGTATCAGAAATAAAATAACTCAAAGCAGTGGGGGTAAAAGACTTGAAGATAGTGTTCGCCGGAAAGTAATGACGGATTCTGTCGATCTGAGGATCGGTGAAACAACACCTCTCAGTAGGAGAATCCTTGATGATCCCTTGACCCTTCAAGGGACTGTTCTTCTTAGGATCCTTGTGCGGAGAGTTCCGGAGCAACATCTTTTCAAGACGATAGAAAGAAAAAGAAAAACAGAGCAAGCAAGGTAGAAGGAGAAGGGGAATACCTATTCAATTCTCTGATCGCGGTTATAAAGGGAAGAGTTCTCGAATTTAAATGCAAACGATCCTATCCCTATTTCTATTTATAATGATGATTTGTGCAGGGCTATCACTTCCGTGACGTCAGATCGCAACGGATAGTTTCATTGTAACGGCTATATATCCGTTAAGTTAGTTAAAGATAAGATTCAGCAAAATATAACTCGTTTACATCACATAAATACTCCTTATATTTTGGGGGCAATTGTTAGGGCTGGATTTTTATGACCTATGATCCTTACATGTGATCCTTACACGTGATCCTAACTAGTGATCCTTGTTTCTTTGGCAGATAGTGATCCTCAGAAGAGTTCCAGGATCAGGATCACGGAGCAACCTAGGGATCCTCATACTAACGATTGTTCTCTTTGAATTTAATGTTGTCTTGCAGGAATTTCGAGTAGGATCCGCTTTTAACAACGTAAACAAGGAACCTGTCACGCTACTTTGGCATATGCATAATCAAAGATGGACGTTGTGGACAATATGGAAACTCAGCACAATTTAAGGGCGATAATTTAGGCTAAATTTACTTCTATTCTTAAAGGGGTAACGAGCTAATAGTTAGGTTATTTACCTAAAATATGACCACACACACTTGTATAAGTAGCACTCTTCAACATTCGGAAGACACAACACATTTCTCACACGCTTTAACACACGATACTATAGTGATCCTTGTACTTAGCTCGTTACCATCTGAAGTTGTAAAAATATTGTTTGTTATATTGAAGCTTGGTGATCGGTAGTTGCCATCACCCGAGGTTTTTTATGCCGGAGATCATTCATTGATCAAGGGCTTTTCCTCGTATAAATCCTTGTGTCACTTGCGTATTTTACATTTAAGTGATCCTTCACTTTGTTCATCATACCAAGCATCATTCCCCGTTTACATAAAGTTTGGTTGCATTATCCTTGTGTGATTTTTGACCAAAACAGTTTATACGACATATTATTCAATATTGTAAATTGGGATACCTTAATTTTGAAAGCCCTAGGGTTTTCTCCTGTAGGAATCTCTCCATGTTGTATGTATCTCATGATTGGGAGGATCCATGATCCTGAATTAGATTGAGTATCATCACTAGGGATGATTGCAGAATCCTCTCCTATCTCCATAGCCACATGATCCTCGATAGCAGGGGTCAGGATGTGGATAATGGGAATACTTATATCCTTCGGGATCTTCAACGATGATCCTAGATTAGCCAATGCATCAGCTTTTGTATTTTCTTCCCTTGGTACCTGTGTCAAACTAAAGGAAACAAAAGAGAGTGCCAATTCTTTGACTATCTCCAAATATTTGGTTAGCTTTTCACCTTTCACAGCATAGGATCCATTAAAGTGATTAGTGATTAATAATGAATCTACATGTTCCCCAAGACACCTGATCCTCATATGCTTAGCAATTTGCAAACCAGCTATCAAGGCTTCATATTCAGCCTCATTGTTAGTAGTTTGGAACTCACAAGCTATAGAGTGGGGTATTATATATCCAAGGATCCTTAGTTTCCTCTAGCTGTTGGACTTCTAATTCAGCTTCCCTTTGCAAGTCACTACTGAAATCTGCCACAAAGTCAGCTAAGGCTTGGGATTTAATGGCTGTTCTAGGCTCATATCTTATATCATAAGCACTGAGCTTCACTGCCCACTTAGCCATCCTTCCTGACATTTCAGGTTTCCTGAAAACATTCTTAATTGGAAAATTAGTCTTAACAAAAATGGCATGAGTTTCAAAATAATGTCTTAATTTAGTGGATGCCATGATTAAAGCAAGAATAAGTTTTTCCAAATGAGAGTACCTGGACTCAGCATCAAGCAAACTCTTACTTACATAGTAAACAGGATGTTGTGTACCTTCGTGATCCTTAACAAGGATGGCACTTACTGCTTTTGAGGATACCGCAAGATATAAGGATAACACGTCTTCTTTTTCTGGTTTCATCAAGGCAGGAGCCGAGGACAGGTAATCCTTAAGAGCTTTGAGAGCATTTTCATGCTTTTCAGTCCAATCAAACTTCTTGTTCTTCCTCAAAATATCATAGAACTCTTTGCATTTCTCTGAGGATTTGGATATGAATCTGTTTAAGGCTGCAATCCTGCCTGTTAACCTTTGAACATCCTTAGCGTTGGCAGGGGACTTGATGTTCACTATAGCATTAATTTGCTCTGGACTGGCTTCAATGCCCCTCTTTGTCACCATATATCCCAAGAATTTACCTGCTTTAACACCAAAGTGACACTTGGAAGGATTAAGTTTCATATTATATTTGTCAAGGATATTGAATGCTTCCTCCAAGTCTCTAAGGTGATCCTCAGCCTTTTTAGATTTAACCACCATGTCGTCTATATAAACTTCCATAGTGTGTCCAATCTGATCCTTGAACATCATATTTACTAGCCTTTGATAAGTTGCACCTGCATTTCTTAGTCCAAAAGGCATAGCAATATAATAGTATATACCAGTTGGAGTCATAAAAGCCGTATCCTCTTGATCAGATGGTTCCATCTGAATTTGCTGAAATCTAGATGAAGCATCCATAAAAGTTAACAGTTCATGACCCGCAGTTACGTCCACCATGGAGTCAATGTGGGGTAATGGGAAAGGATCCTTGGGATATGCCTTATTTAAATCGGTAAAATCGACACATACCCTCTGTTTTGGTCAAAAATCACTTAAAGATAATGCAACCAAACTTTATGTAAACGGGGAATGATGCTTGGTATGATGAACAAAGTGAAGGATCACTCAAATGTAAAATGCACAAGTGACACAGGGATTGATCAATGAATGATCTCCGGCATAAAAAACCTCGGGTGATGGAAACTACCGATCACCAAACTCCAATATAACAAATAATGTTTACAACTTCGAATGGTAACGAGCTAGGTACAAGGATCACTATAGTATCGTATGCTAAAGCGTGTGAGAAATGTGTTGTGTCTTCCGAATGTTCAAGAGTGTCATTTATACAAGTGTGTGTGGTTCTATTTTAGGCAAATCACCTAACTACTAGCTCGTTACCCCTTTAGAAATAGAAGTAAATTTAGCCTAAATAATCGCCCTTGAATTGTGCTGAGTTTCCATATTTGCCATAACGTCCATCTTTGATTATGCATGTGCGAGATTATCGTGACAGATTCCTTGTTTACGTTGCTAAGACCGGATCCAACTCGTAATTCCTGCAAGATAATATTTAGTCCAAAGAGAACAGTCGTTAGTATGAGGATCCTTGGAATGATCCGTGATCCTGATCCTGGAGCTCCTCTGAGGATCACTATCTGCCAAAGAAACAAGGATCACTTGTTAGGATCACATGTTAGGATCATATGTAAGGATCATAGGTCATAAAAATCCAGCCCTAACAATTGCCCCCAAAATATAAGGAGTATTTATGTAACATAAACGAGTTATATTTTGCTGAATCTTATCTCTAACTAACTCAACGGATATATAGCCGTTAAGGTGGAACTATCCGTTATGGTCTGACGTCATGGAGGTGACAGCCCTGCACAATCATGATTATAAATAGAAATAGGGATAGGATCGAATGCATTTAAATTCAAAGCAACTCCCTTTATAACCGTATTCATAAGATCAACCAGGTATTCTCCTTTTCATCTTCTTCTCTCTTGCTCTGTTTTTCTTCTTCTTCTATTCTTCTGTAAAAGATGTTGCTCCGGAACTCCCCCTGCAAGGATCCTAAGAAGAACAGCCCCTTAAAGGGTCAAGGGATCATCAAAGATTCCCCCTCCGAGAGGTGTTGCTTCACCGACCCTCAAATCGATAGAATCCGTCGTTGTTTGCCGGCGGAAACCCTTTTCAAGTCTTTTAGTCCTACCACTTTGAGTGATTTCATCTCTGAGACTTGGGTAGCTTTCCCGGTCACCCATTTCTTGATAGGATATTCGTATCCTTTTCCTCAATTCACCCAATCTTTTTTCTCCCTTACCGGCATCTGCTATATCCAGGCTATGCCGATGATCTGGAGGGTGTTATACACCCTTGAAAGGATCATTGAGCAAGAGGGTATTGACCTCGGTATGGCGGAGTTGGGTGAGATGTATGATCTCACAACTTTTGGATCCCACCGATATTTGTTCAAGCGAAAAGTTGGAGAGGATCACCCTGTTTTCAAAGTGACCAAAATGACACGAACTGGAAGCGACGATTCTTTTTTGTTAGGAGAGATTCCATCCCTAATGGGAAGGATTTGCCCAAGGAGGGGGCTACCCATGGTAGGATAGAGGATCCTGGAAGGATCATCATAGAACTTGTTCCTTAGGATAAGGATCACTAACATTTTCTTGTTTATTGTGCAGCTATATCCGTTGCTCATCTTAGGTTGACTCCTGCTGCAAAAGAGAGACTCTTGGCCTTTAAGAAGCTTGATCCGGAGACAAGAACTTTCCAGGTTGCCACCCAGGATTCTCAAGAAGTATCCGCTGCCTCTGTCACAATGTCAAGTAAGTATCCTCATTTAAAAAGTAATTCTGTGTAGGATTTTCAAGTTTAATTAGAATACTTATCTTATTTTGGTTGTGTAGGTGCTGGAAAATCCTCTAAGTCTGCATCAAAGTTCGGCATCGATGATCTTACCAATGTCAAATCCGCAAAGAAGAAGACTCTTGCTGCTAGCCCAACCACTTCAGCCCCTAAAGCACCTATCAGGGGTAAAGGAAAGAAGAGAAAGGCCTCTGAGGATTTACAAGGTCTGCCCCTGCTCCGCGAACAGTTCCTGGATTATTTCAATGAGGTAAGGATCACTGCCCCTGTTTATTATCCTGACAGTTTTGAGGATCACTTGTTTTTGATGTTGTGCCTTGTTTTCCTTGCAGAAATTTGCTGAGATAGAGACTTATGTTGGCCACGTCGAGGATCAAGACCGCCAAATTGCTGACCTCCAACAGATGGGTGTGCTGAAGGATCTTAAGATAGCTGATCTTGAGTAGGAGCTCCGGGCCACCAAGGATAATGCTGCCAGGATGCTGATCAGTTTTGATTATGAAAAGCATGAGATCACCCAGGATGCCAAGGTCTCTGCTGCAATAACCATGTATAAGATCCAGCTGCAGATGGCTATGGAGGCTCAGGATCCTGCCTTCGACAAGAGCACATGGGATGTAGAGGGTTGGAAGGCGAGGCTGGCAGAGTTGGAGGATGATGAAGAGGCTGAGGAGATCCAGATGCTTGAGGGTGGAGAGGCTGGCAAGGATCATGCTGGTGGGGCAAGTGGAGCTGGTGGTGATGGTGCAGGGAAGGATTAAGCTGCAGGATTGGGCGATGAAGGAAACTTCTAGACATAGCCGGAGCCCAATTTTTTTGTTTAGTGGTTGTGATGTTTTAAAACAATGATGGTCTGTATTTGAACAATAGTTTAGGGTTGAGGATCCAGGATCCTGTGAACAATAGGTAGGATTACAAATGGTGGAGGGATCCTCTGTTTGGGGGATGAAGCCATTATGATCCTGCCGCCTTTTAATTTCCTGCATGCTATGACCGCACAAACAATGGACACCCTTTGCCAACCCATGTGGACGGGCCACGTTTTGCTGGTAGAAACGTGGGTTGGCAATTTTGACAACTTTGAAGGGTTTCAAACCTTTGATAATAAAATAACTCTTAATCTTTTTGGCTTATCTCGTATTGTTACCCTTTTAATTTCCAATTGTTTTGATACATATTTGTTTGAGCAAGAAAAGTTAAGCAAATTATGTTTAAGAAATTTAGGATATGATCCTGGATCAAATATCCTATAATCGAAAATTTTCAAAGTAGTTTATTTTAAGGATCATAGGTTCAGTTGTCAAAGTCTATGGGTTATTCAAACAAATAATGAATGAAATTGAAAATAATTAAGGATCATACCTGAGGATCCAAGTTAGGATCCTAACCTTTAATCAGGATAACCATAAATGAAACTTTAATGGATAATAAGGATTAAGGATCCTTAATTGTTTAACTTCGAAAACCTGAAAAATAGAACATAACTTGGGACTAAGCCAATATAAAAGGTAAGTTAGTAACTGGGGACATGCCCAAAGGATCACTGGGGACAAGCCCGAAGGATAACTGGGGACAAGCCCGAAGGATAGCTAGGGACAAGCCCAAAGGATAGCTGGGGACAAGCCCAAGGATCGTATGTAAACTGGAGTATGGCCCTCATTGGCGACTATCCAAACTTAGTGACATGAAAATGCCAAAACCTTAGCTAACGTGAAAACGTTAGAAACCTTAGGAACGGATGTATGGTACGTCTACCATTATACGTAGGATCCTAGGTATAGCCAGTACGATATGGTTATCAGCCCCTAAAGCGAGTACTGGTCCCAAAGACGTGAACTATACCAGGATCATCGTGCGCTACAGGAGAAAACTGGGGACAAGCCCAAGGATAACTGGGGACAAGCCCAAGGATCTGAGTTGCTTCTGAAGATTGTTGACATTATGCTAAGGATACCCGGACTTATCAGAACTCGAAATTTCGTGAGAGAAGGATGAAGGATACATGATCCTTATCCTTAAATAAGAAGATATGTAAATAAGAGTTCAAGCTTAGGACATTACCAGAGTAAGGATCATTGATGCTTCAGGGATCCTTGAAGGATACTTCCAATGTAAGGATCACTCATGCCAGAAGGATCCTGCTTACATGAAATATTTTTTCAAGTGGACAGCATTCCAGGCTCTTGGTAACAGATTACCTTCCATGGTAAGCAATCTATATGCCCCCTTTCCTGCTTCGGCTTCGATCAAATAAGGGCCTTCCCATTTTGGTGCCAGTTTCCCATCAGCAGGATTGGTGGTATTTTGGAATGCTTTTCTCAATACCATATCCCCAACTTGGAATTTCCTTTTCCTACATTTTTGTTGTAAGCACCAGCCATTCTTTGTTGGTAGCTAGCCATCCTTATCCTAGCCAGATCCCTGATTTCTTCAATAGTATCCAAGTCTTGAGCCAGGTTTGCATCATTTTCCTCAGGATCACGGGTACTTGTTCTAGCAGTTGGAACTACCATCTCTGTTGGGATCACTGATTCTGCCCCAAACACCAAAGAGAAGGGTGTTTGACCAGTAGCATTCTTGGGAGTTGTCCTATCAGCCCAAAGCACATAAGGCAATTCCTCTGCCCATTTCCCCTTCTTGGATCCAAGTTTCTTCTTCAGATTGTTAATGATGATCTTGTTGGATGATTCTGCTTGACCATTAGCTTGTGGGTGGACTGGTGTTGATGTTATCATCTTAATCCCCCAACTGTCACAAAAGTTAGTAGTCCTGCTCCCAATAAATTGGGAACCATTGTCACATACAATTTCAGAAGGAATGCCAAATCTAGTTATAATGTTTCTCTTAATAAAGGATATAACTTCTTTCTCTCTGACTTGGGCAAAAGCTTCAGCCTCTATCCACTTGGAGAAGTAGTCAGTCATACCAAGCATGAATACTTTACCACCAGGTGCCTTAGGGAGCTTGCCAACTATATCCATCCCCCATCTCATGAATGGCCAAGAGGATGGTATAGGATGTAGTTCATCAGCCGGCTAATGAAGGATATTACTGTGTCTTTGACAAGGATCACACTTCTTAGCATACTCCACAGCATCCCTTTTCATAGTTGACCAGTAGTATCATGTCCTTAAGATCCTTGAGAACAATGCCCTGCCCCCAGTGTGGTTTCCACAATCTCCTTCATGGAAGTCTTTTAACACTTCTTGAACTTCAGGATCCTCGATACATCTTAAATATGGTCCTGCAAGAGATCGCTTATATAGCATATTATTTAAGATTGTGAATCGAGATACCTTAATCCTGAAAGCCCTAGGATTTTCTCCCATAGGAATTTTCCCGTGTTGTAAGTATCTCATGATTGGTGAGATCCATGATCCTGAATAAGATTGAGTATCCTCACTAGGGATCATTGCAGTATCCTCTTCTATTTCCATGGCCACCTGATTTTCAATAGCAGGAGCCAGGATATGGATGATGGGGATACTTATATCCTCTGGGATCTTCAAAGATGATCCTAGGTTGGCCAATGCATCAGCTTCTGTATTTTCCTCCCTTGGTACCTGTGTTAAACTGAAAGAAACAAAGGAGAGTGCCAATTCTTTGACTATCTCTAAATATTTGCTTAGTTTTTCACCTTTAACAGCATAGGATCCGTTAAAGTGATTAGTGATTAACAATGAGTCCACGTATCCCTCAAGATACCTGATCCCCATATGTTTAGCAATTTGCAAACCAGCGATTAAGGCTTCATATTCAGCCTCATTATTAGTGGCTTGGAACTCACAAGCTATGGAATGGGGTATTATGTCCCCCTGTGGCGATTTTAGTAGTATACCAAGCCCCGTGCCTTTGACATTTGAGGACCCGTCAGTGTGTAGTATCCAAGGATCCTTAGTTTCATTCAGCTGCTGGAATTCCAATTCGGCTTCCTTTTGTAAATCACTACTGAAATCAGCCACAAAGTCTGCTAACGTTTGGGATTTGATGGCTGTTCTGGGTTCATATCTTATATCATGGGCACTAAGCTTTACTGCCCACTTAGCCATTCTTCCGGACATCTCTGGTTTCCTGAGGACATTCTTAATTGGAAAATTAGTTCTAACAACAATAACATGTGTTTCAAAATAATGTCTTAGTTTAGTAGATGCCATAATCAGAGCAAGAATAAGTTTTTCAAGGTGTGAATACCTGGATTCAGCATCAAGTAAACTCTTACTTACATAATAGACAGGATATTGAGTACCTTCATGATCCTTAACAAGGACTGCACTTACTGCTTTTGAGGATACCGCAAGGTATAAGGATAACACATCTCCTTTTTCTGGTTTCATCAATGCTGGGGCTGAGGACATGTATTCCTTTAGGGCTTGTAAAGCATTTTCATGCTTTTCAGTCCATTCGAATTTCTTGTTCTTTCTTAGGATATCATAGAATTCTTTACATTTTTCTGAGGATTTGGATATGAATCTGTTTAGAGCTGCTATCCTGTCTGTTAGCCTTTGCACATCCTTAGCGTTGGCAGGGGATTTGATATTCACCAATGCTTTGATTTGTTCTGGGCTTGCTTCAATGCCCCTCTGGGTTACCATATATCCTAAGAATTTACCTGCTTTAACACCAAAGTGACATTTTGAAGGATTAAGCTTCATGTTATAATTATCAAGGATATCAAATGCTTCCTCCAAGTCCCTTAGGTGATCCTCAGCTTTTTTTGGATTTCACCACCATATCGTCTATGTACACTTCCATGGTTTGTCCAATTTGATATTTGAACATCATATTCACCAACCTTTGATATGTTGCACCTGCATTTCTTAATCCAAAAGGCATAGCAATATAACAATATAAACCGGTTGGGGTCATAAAAGCCGTATCCCCTTGGTCAGATGGTTCCATCTGAATTTGTTGGAATCCAGATGATGCATCCATAAAGGTTAACAGTTCATGACCCGCCGTTGCATCCACCATGGAGTCAATGTGGGGTAATGGGAAAGGATCCTTGGGACATGCCTTATTCAAATCAGTGAAATCGACACATACCCTCCACTTTCCATTTTTCTTTTGAACAACAACCACATTTTCCAGCCATTTTGGATACTTCACTTCTCTGATCATACCTGCTCGTAGTAATCTTTCTACCTCTTCCTGGATAATGGCATTTCTTTCTGGTGCAAACTTCCTCCTTTTTTGATGGATCGGTTTAACTGACCTGTCAATGCCAAGTTTATGAGTGATAATATCCTTAGATATACCTGTCATATCCTCATGCTTCCATGCAAAGGTAGATTTTCTTCTTTTGAGGAAGGATACTATGTCTTCTTTCATTTTATCAAGGATCCCTAATCCGATGTAGATCTTGGATTCAGGATCATCAGGATCCAAGAGGATTTCGTCCACATCCTGCTCTCTTGCCTCCAAGACACCCCTTGGAGGATACTTTAATTGCTATTGCTCCCTTGATTTCGAGGCTGGTTTCATTGATGAGGTGTAACAATTCTTAGACTCCTGTTGAACACTATCGATCTTGATTATTCCCCATGGGCTAGGAAGCTTCACACACTGATGGTAGGTGGACGGCACTGCCTTCATATCGTGTATCCAGGGCCTGCCAAGGATAACATTACAACAAGACAAACAGTCAATAACACAAAATTTTTGATAATTATGTAATCCTTCCACATAAATTGGGAGTTTAATGTCCCCCAGGGTTTTCTTAGTTTCGCCACTAAATCCTACAAGCACGGAGGATCTTGGTGTGATATCCGATTCAGGGATACCCATTGTCACACCCCGACCACGTAGAACATACAAAACGTGGCGGAAACGTCGGGGAGTGCTGTAACAGAATCAATTGTTTCAAATCCATGGCAAATGAAGTTTCGTTTTATAAATCAAACATGAAAGTTTACATTGTCTAAACAAGAATCAAAGTGTACATAACATAAATTAACTAGTTCTTGTCTCGTTTTAAGTCACTAAGGCACAGGTTCGCCTAAGTATGTCTTGATAAGTCCTATGCATCATCTCCTGAAAACACATGTGAAAATAGGTACGTCAGCATAAAAATGCCTGTGAGATACATTGGTTTTGTGAAAACGGAATTCATGACTTGAGTTTGAGAAAATGTTTAGTCATGAACCTCGTATTTTGCTTTGTCTTGTAAATCATTTGAAAAACGGTAAGATCAAATGATATGTATAAATAGGAGAACAACGCATGGTTAACTGAATAACCATGTAAAAAGAGTTTGTATAAGATTTGTTGTTTATAAATCAATGTCTTGTGAAAAGCGTGTTATTTGTATAAAATGTTCTATGTCTCAAATTGAAATGATTCAAATAACGCTACGATATGTAATACCATACAAACACTTATATATAGGAAGTACCAGCGGCGTATCCACCATGCTTGTATCATATTACACATGCCTCGTTACTTAAATCACTTACTCAAACCAAACCATCAAGATGAAATGTTTAACAACGGTAGAAATGTTCATGTATAGTCAAATGTCTATTGTCAAATGTAATCCATGTCAACGGATACAACTGGTTTACACGGTTCAATGGTTATAGACGGTTCATGAAATCAAAGGGGTAAGACAGTTCACATAGTCAAATGGTTACAACGGTTCAAAATGTAGTGTAATGTGTTCATATGCTGGATGAGCATATGCAACAGAAATGCAATGTGAAACAATGTACTACGTATGCACACAATGGGCGTACGTAGCATGAAATGTATTGTAGAGTACAACGGTTCAAAATGTAGTATACTGTGTTCATATGCTGGATGAGCATATGCAACAGATATGCAATGTGAAACAATGTACTACGTATGCACATAATGGGCGTACGTAGCATGAAATGTGATGTAAAGCAATGTACTAAGTACGCACACAATGGGCATACATAGCATAAACACAATGAAATCATGTACTATATATGTACTATCGAACATAGCAGTATATGATGTGAAAACCGGAAAGCATGAAAGTAGCAAGTAGGCACATGTGTTTCACCCCAAAACAGTTTGGAAAACAGTAAAAGAGGGGTTCAATGTACTCACCTGAGATTGCTTTGGAGTTCTTGTATAATAACCAGATAATGCTAAAGATCACGGGATATCAAACGGCACCTAATAGGTAGCTATGTTAATATACCGGACCAAATCGGAAGGATCGGATAGTACGCGGGTTCGTAAACCAAACGAGTATGGAGACTCATGTAACATGGTTTAACAAAGCCTACATACTAAAATGAAACTTAACCTAAGTGCTTACGGTCCATCACGACCCGTTTAGGTAGCTTATGCTACCCTAACGCGTCGTTCGCGTAGAACGCGTTTGGAACGCCTAACATCGCGACCACAAGGTATAACCTCGGAAGGTTATAGCTATGGTCACCTAAGGTGTTTGGTCGGATCCTAATGATCGACCAAATGGGTCGGGTTCGAAAGTATAAGCGATGGTTTAGATCGCTTACCTTACGACCCTATATAAGCACTAAACTAAAAGTGACGAGCTAAGCATGTTAGAACATGCTTTAACTAAGTTTGAAAACAGGTTTGACATCAAAACAAACGGCTTTGATGCCCACGAGTAGTTTGGTTACAAAATATGCAAGAATGCACATTTTGGCCGAAACTACGACTCGTCACTGAGCCTAGATAACGTGGTGATCAGTAGGTATAGTCACTACGGACTATAACCATCGTGATCACGCTCACGTTATGAAGTTCCATGAACTTCGCATCGACCATAAGCTGGTCAATGCAGAAAGTCAACAAAACGTTGACTTTCGGACTCGAAAAGCGAATAAAAGAGCGAAAGAAGACTTACGGAGGGTCCCCGAGTGCTAATCTAGATCAAATAGCTCAGGTATGAAACAATGGTTCCAACTTAGAGCCTTAAGATCAGATTGTGTGTGTTTTTGGAACAAAGGGGGGGGGGGTATTTATAGGAAAAGTGGAACCGTTAGGATCGTTTATCGAATATCGTGTCGCGATCTCGTGCGTACACTTGTCGAAATGTTGTGGTAAGTCAGAAAATGCCCCTTGGCTCTTGATTGGGTGAAAGGGCATCGCCCCTTGATCGAACGAAAGGCCAACTGCATTAAATGCATACATTAAATCTGTCTGATAGTCCCACGCGGCCCGTGTCAGGATGTGCAAAAACTCAGGCGGGCCGCCTGAGCCCGTCTGATCTGCATATACTTTGAAAAATGACAGTTTTGGTCCCTGTTGCGTATTTAAGCCATTTCTGACAGTTCTAAGGCCCGTAAAGCCAACTTTAAGGCCCTAAAATGATGCCTAAACATTGTGGACATGAAACATGCTAAAAAATGTTCCGGATGTTGGTTCGTTTGGCCGTACGATCGCGATGTTCGCTTAATTACGACGGAATGCGCATAAGCGCGAAAGATGATCCAAATGACGCGGCGAATGGATTTTTCTCATGCCAAACACTAAGGCATAATATAAGGATGCTTACATAAATTTTTGGATGTCCGGATGTATTCAGAACGTAAGTTATGCGCGAAGGTGCAAACTTGTGCACTTTTTGACACTTTTAGTCCCCGAATGACCCGAAAGTTTGTTTTAGCATACCAAACCCCTCAAAGCCTATTTCTAAGCTATATAAAGGATATTTATGGTATGTTTAACTTATGGACATGTTCCGGAATGTTCGTTACAGTTCAAATTGACATACTTTCGCAATTTGTCAAGTTTAGTCCCTGTAAGCGAATTAACTTGTTTTTGCCATACCAAAGCCTTCACAACTTATTTCTAAGTTATGTAAAGGTTATTTAAGGTATGTTAAGTATATGTTGATGTCCCGGAGTATTTGTCGCATTAAACTGAGTACGTTTTCGCACCAGGTTGCGTATAATTCTCCAGAAAGCGATGTAAAGTTTGAAATTGAACTAGAATTGATATGTGCAATAGATACACATATTTATACAAGATCCCAAGTATGAATTACGATATTTCATCGGCTTGGTATCTGTTTGATGGTCGCGGTGACACAGGTGTCACAGTCTCCCCTACTTTAGGAAATTTCGTCCCGAAATTTATTCGTAGGAGTCTCTTTGTGACTCTGCCAAATAACCATCAGCGATATGCAAAGTAATGTCCTGTCATTTCCTTAATGGTCATTCTTCAGAAACGAAATGAACAGACGGGGTCATTTTCCTCAACGAGTATTCTTCAGAAATGGAAATGACGGAATAAGCAAACGGATGTTCATTTCCTCAATGGACAAATCGTCAGAAATGAAAATGAACTAACGGAGTCATCTTCTACGGTTGCTTCCTCAGAGTTGGAAATGAAGGATTTCACAACGGATATTCATTTCCTCAACGGATAAATCTTTAGAAACGAAAATGAACTAAACGGAATCATTTTCAACGGTTGCTTCATCAGAGTTGGAAATGAAGGATTACACAACGGATATTCATTTCCTCAACGGATAAATCTTCAGAAACGAAAATGAACTAAACGGAATCATTTTCAACGGTTGCTTCATCAGAGTTGGAAATGAAGGATTACACAACGGATATTCATTTCCTCGACGGATAAATCTTCAGAAACGAAAATGAACTAAACGGAATCATTTTCAACGGTTGCTTCATCAGAGTTGGAAATGAAGGATTACACAACGGATATTCATTTCCTCAACGGATAAATCTTCAGAAACGAAAATGAACTAAACGGAATCATTTTCAACGGTTGCTTCATCAGAGTTGGAAATGAAGGATTACACAACGGATATTCATTTCCTCAACGGATAAATCTTCAGAAACGAAAATGAACTAAACGGAATCATTTTCAACGGTTGCTTCATCAGAGTTGGAAATGAAGGATTACACAACGGATATTCATTTCCTCAACGGATAAATCTTCAGAAACGAAAATGAACTAAACGGAATCATTTTCAACGGTTGCTTCATCAGAGTTGGAAATGAATAGGGTTAACTGTAGACACATGACAGAACTTGCTGTGATTTCTGTGCACTAAATTCCATAATTATGTATGCATCCATAATTACGTAATCCCTTGCACAGTCCGCACAGTTTGTTTTGTAATTTTTTGGGGAAGGATATCAAACTTGTGATGAGGGTGACTAGACTTCCATCGGTTCCTTTTAATTAGATCGACAGGGGATCTTCTTAGTTAGGCCACCAAGGAGTCCTTTCAGCTATATCATCACATGATATCCTTATCCAGATTTTTGGATGAATCTGTTTAACTAGACCACTCAAGGGTCTAATTACGAAGTAGTACTTTATAATCCGAAGGACTTAACTATAACATAGAAGTCCATTGAGGATTTTAAGTAATACTCCTGGGTATCCTACGATGAATCTCTTGTACAAGGATATGTTAGATTCTACGAGGATTTGGATAACATAATTTGGATCACACAACAACACATAAGGGAACACATAAGCACAAAGTCACATACTTGTTTAACTTGGTCATAATTTGTTTTTTTAACTTGTTATTGATTGAATACAGATATGGAAACCAATCGACGGGTCTCAATGTTCACTGCAATCTATCTGAGAAGATCGGAAGATCTCCCAAAATTTGATTTTTGATTACAAGGAATCACCACATTCGAATTAAGGTATACAACAATTAAGGACTTACGGGAAATCCTTAGGTACCCTATTAAGGATTTATAGTGGTACTTTGGGTATTCGTCATGTGTTGTAACCTGCGCTTTGTACTTCGTTTCCTTAGAATAAACGGGTACTTAGGAATTTTGTAGAAGACGCAAGCGATTATAGAATGGGAGAATTTTGGGGGTAGTTTGTTCTTTAAGGAATACGGTCCCTTGATTGTCGGTATTGTAAGGGATATATCGTTTATACATGCAACCACAGAAATACATTGCAATGCAAATAAAAGATTTATTTATAAACAACGATAACAACGGTTTCTTGGACCTTGACAACAAAAGAAAATAATACATAAGACGTGATTATTTCCAAACGATGTTGTCTTCTAGTCGGTCGGATGCTTATCCCTGTGCTGGATTTGCATTAGCAAGCCTTGGGCAATTTCTTCGGAAATGACCCATCTCACCACAGTTGAAACAAGAGTGTAACATTTGTGCTTGTAATCATCATGAACAGTTCAATTATCAATAAAATAATGTTATTTGATCCCAATGTTTGTTTCATTGTGTTTTACATTTTTCGTGTTTTGACTTTTATTCAATTCCAAACTCTACATCGCTTTCTGGAGCATTATACGCAAACTGGTGCGTAAACGTACTCAGTTTAATGCGACAAATACTCCGGAACATCAACATATACTCAACATACCTTAAATAACCTTTACATAACTTAGAAATAAGTTTTGAAGGCTTTGGTATAGCAAAAACAAGTTAATTCGCTTACAGGGACTAAACTTGACAAACTGCGAAAGTATGCCAATTGGAACTGTAACGAACATTCCGGAACATGTCCATAAGTTAAACATACCATAAATATCCTTTACATAGCTTAGAAATAGGCTTTGAGGGGTTTGGTATGCTAAAACAAACTTTTGGATCATTCAGGGGCTAAAAGTGTCAAAAAGTGCACAAGTTTGCACTTTCGCGCATAACTTACGTTCTGAATACATCCGGACATCCAAAAATTTATGTAAGCATCCTTATATTATGCCTTAGTGATTGGCATGAGAAAAATCCATTCGTCGCGTCATTTGGATCGTCTTTCACGCTTATGCGCATTTCGTCGTAATTAAGCGAACATCGCGATCGTACGGCCAAACGAACCGACATCCGACATATTTTTGGGCATGTTTCATGTCCACAATGTTTAGGCATCATTTTTGGGCCTTAAAGGTGACTTTACAGGTCTTAAAGGGGCTGGAAATAGCTTAAAAACGCAACAGGGGCTGAATACGTAAATTCTGCAAGTGGTGCAGATCAGACGGGGCTAGGCGACCCGCGTAAGACCTGCACCCACTTTCACGCGGGCCGCGTGAACATGTCTGACAGAAGATTCTGCATTTAATGCAGAATCTGGCCTTTCGTTCGATCAAAGGGCGATGCCTTTTCACCCAAATGAAGGGCCAAGGGTCAAGTACACTGAATCTAACCCCTGGACACGTGTACGCACGAGATCAAAGCACGTTATTCGATAAAACGATCCTAACGGTTCCACCTTTCCTATAAATACCCCCCCCCTTTTTGTGTAAAAACCCACAAATCAGATCTAAATGCTCTAAGTTGATGCTTTTGCTTCATACCTGAGCTATTGGATCTTGATTAGCACTCGGGGACCCTCCGTAAGTCTTCTTTCGCTCTTTTATTCGCTTTTCGAGTCCGAAAGTCAACGTTTTGTTGACTTTCTGCATTGACCAGCTTATGGTCGATGCGAAGTTCATGGAACTTCATAACGTGAGCGTGATCACGATGGTTATGGTCCGTAGTGACCATACCTACTGATCACCACGTTATCTAGGCTCGGTGACGAGTCGTAGTTTCGGCCAAAATGTGCATTCTTGCATATTTTGTAACCAAACTACTCGTGAGCATCAAAGCCGTTTGTTTTGATGTCAAACCTGTTTTCAAACTTAGTTAAGCATGTTCTAACATGCTTAGCTCGTCACTTTTAGTTTAGTGCTTATATAGGGTCGTAAGGTAAGCGATCTAAACCATCGCTTATGCTTTCGAACCCGACCCATTTGGTCGGCCATTAGGACCTGACCAAACACATTAGGTGACCATAGCTATAACCTTCCGAGGTTATACCTTGTGGTCACGATGTTAGGCGTTCCGAACGCGTTCTACGCGAACGACGCGTAAGGTGGCATAAGCTACCTAAACGGGTCATGATGGACCGTAAGCACTTAGGTTAAGTTTCATTTTAGTATGTAGGCTTTGTTAAACCATATTACACGAGTCTCCATACTCGTTTGGGTTACGAACCCGCGTACTATCCGATCTTCCGATTTGGCCCGGTATATTAACATAGCTACCTATTAGGTGCCGTTGATATTCCGTGACCTCTCGCATTTATCTGGTTATTCTGCAAGAACTCAAAGCAATCTCAGGTGAGTACATAGAACCCCTCTTTTACTGTTTTCCAACTGTTTTGGGGTGAAACACATGTGCCTATCTGTTACATTCATGCTTTCCATGTTTTCACATCATATGCCTGCTATGTTGTTAGTACATTATAGTACACGATTTCATTACATTTTATGCTATGTATGCCCATTGTGTGCGTACTTAGTACATTGATTTACATGAACATTTCTGTTGCATATGTTTACTCAGCATATGGACACATTGATTTACATAAACATTTCTGTTGCATATGTTTACTCAGCATATGGACACATTGATTTACATGAACATTTCTGTTGCATATGTTTACTCAGCATATGGACACATTGATTTACATAAACATTTCTGTTGCATATGTTTACTCAGCATATGGACACATTGATTTACATGAACATTTCTGCTGCATATGTTTACTCAGCATATGGGCACATGCCTTCATTTTGTTATGACATTTGGTTTGTTTAACATGGGACAATACATTCATTAACATTAGCTACGCCGTTCGTTAGTAGGTAGTGGTACCATAGGAATTGACAACTCCCATTCCTGAAGTCCTGGGTTTGATAGGACTGGAAGGAGTGACCGAATTCGATATACATAACTTAGATAAACCTTTAATTTGTTTAAGGGTTTATCGCCGCAGTCTCAAGGCTTGGATGTATGCATAGTTTACAATACCACATAAATGTTAATATCAATTGAGCATGCATTTTCCACAGAACATAACGTTGATTTAAACCACGTTTTACTTCAACGACTTGTTTTGTGCATATGGTTTAAGTTGATACATTTCGCTTACCATACAGGATACATTTTGGGATTTCACATTTCATGATTTACATTGAACATAAACACGTTGACATTGACATTCACATTTGGTGGTTTACATTGAACATATACATTTGACAAGGTTTACACATAACACTTGACATTTGGGTTTTACATGAACAAATTTACATGGTGGATTGTTTTGGGTAAATGGTTTAAGTAACGTGGAGTATGTAATATGATGCAAACATGGTGGATACGCCGCTGGTACTTCCTTTATATAAATGTTTGTATAATATTACATATCTTAGCGTTATCTAAATCA
Source organism: Helianthus annuus (assembly GCF_002127325.2). NCBI lineage: Eukaryota > Viridiplantae > Streptophyta > Magnoliopsida > Asterales > Asteraceae > Helianthus > Helianthus annuus. Next base: position 109,299,736 of record NC_035449.2, on the reverse strand, counting down.
TTTCAGTTTATACATATGACGTTTTATACAAGTAACATACTTTTCATGAGACATTATCTTACAAAAACAACTTATTATATTCAACTCATTTTACTTGGTTATTCGTTTAACCTTGCACTTATCTATACATATCGTTTGATGCTATCGTTTTTCAAATGATTTACAAAGCAAAACAAATTACAAGGTTCATGACTAACTGTTATTAAACATTCTTTAAAACTCAAGTCATGAATCCCATTTTCACAAAACCTATGTATCTCACAGGCATTTTTATGCTGACGTACCTACTTTCACATGTGTTTTCAGGAGCTGTTCCATAGGACGATGAACACGACACTAGGGCGGACCTGTGCCTTAGAGACTAAAAACGAAGCTAGACTAGTTTAATCATGCTATAAACTTTGTATTTTCCTGTTTTGAAACAATGGAACACTCTTGTCAATAAATAAAATGTAACTTTAATTTCCATGGTTGTATAACAATTAATTCTGTCCACGACACTCCCCGGCGTTTCCGCCGCGGTTGCATGTTATACGCGGCCGGGGTGTGACAAAGAGCCTGGTAGAAAACGACCTTGATCAGGATTGTTGCCAGCTTGGTTTGGCGCAGCTGCAGCTGGGCAGACTCTTGCTGTTTGGCCTATAAGCCCACAAGTTTGGCATTTGCGGCACTGTACATTGGCGTGATGATGGAGGCCACATTGGTTGCACAAAGGTGCAGTTCCATTGTATGGTTTTCTAGCAGGGGGCTGAGCTGGTTGGTTGGGGACGGCTTGACCATTGTGAGCGACCACGGCGAAGTTCTGAGAAGCCTTTCACTTCTTTGACTTCTTAGGAGATTCAGTCTGTTCATCCATGGTCTTTGATTCCTCGATTGGGTTCGATTCCCCGACCGGTTTCTTGTCACCTTTTCGAAAAAGTTTATGCTTTCTGATCTGCGATTCAGTCAAGGTTGCAGATAGCTCAATGGCCTGACGGAGTGTGGTAGGGTTGCTACCAGTGACAATGTCTTGTACCGAGTCAGGCAGGCCGTCGATGTACCTTTCGATAGCCTTGTCGAGTGGGGCGACCATAGTCGGGCAAAGTAGACTTAATTCCTCAAACCTATCAGTATATGCCCTGTGTTCGCCACTATCTTGTTACAAATCATCAAACTCCTTCTCCAACGCTCGTTGTTCATGACGAGGACAAAACTCTCTCATCATAAGAGCTCTCAGTTCAGCCCATGTTTGTGCTAGAGCAACATCTGCACCACGGTCTCTCATTACCCCGTTCCACCATGTAAGAGCCCTCTTCTGAAACACACTCGAAGAAAACTCGATCTTGCGATTTTCCGGACACTGCACGTGGCGAAAGGTATTCTCGATGCTCTCGAACCATTGGAGAAGCCCAGTTGCTCCCTCAGAACCACTAAACTTGAGTGGTTTAGCCGAGTTAAAGTTCTTGAAATTGCATGTATCATTGTTGTTGTTGTTGGCTTGGTTCCATTGAGCAAAGAGATTTGGGAATTGAGCAGCCATCTGCTGCGCAATAATTTCTGCCAGCTCGGCAGTTGCTATCTGGTGTTCGCGTCGAGGAGGCATTCTAAAAGGGGAAAAATATGAAAGGAAACAAATCAAATGGTATTGGGTAAGAATAGGATGTTACAATCACTAACCATAATCACGGTTGATGGTCACTTGTTTGAATCATGAAGCAAACAAACAACACCAAGGCTGAATCAAAGCAAATAGATCCTCATAGTGTATCGCGAAGACATGCTCACCTATAAGTGGACACTCACCCCAAGAGTTCCCAGGTAAGAGTGACTGGTCCGATTATGTGGATTTGTACGAACACTCTAACCTTAGACAGAAAACCCAGGGTACAGGCATTCACTCTTCTAGTTCGCACGTGTTCACACTATTTAGGACCCAAAACTTTGACGAGAGTTTTGAAAATTCAATGGGTTTCAAAACCTTATAACAAAGGGTTTAAAACCTTACAATAGAGGGTTCAAAACCTAGTAAACAATCATCCTAGAACAGATGATTAGTTTTCAAGGCGGTTTTGAAATTTATGTTCTTGTTGTGGTCGTCGCCTAAGGATAGGTGACGGTATTGTTTTATGACTAAATGCAAGTGAACTCGCGTTAGGGTCCTAGGAAGGTTATAGACTAGGTCAAAGCATTACTAATAACCTAATTCCCTATAACCATTGGCTCTGATACCATCTTTTCTGTCACACCCCGACCACGTAGAACATACAAAACGTGGCGGAAACGTTGGGGAGTGTTGTAACAGAATCAATTGTTTCAAATCCATGGCAAATGAAGTTTCGTTTTATAAATCAAACATGAAAGTTTACATTGTCTAAACAAGAATCAAAGTGTACATAACATAAATTAACTAGTTCTTGTCTCGTTTTAAGTCACTAAGGCACAGGTTCGCCTAAGTATGTCTTGATAAGTCCTATGCATCATCTCCTGAAAACACATGTGAAAATAGGTACGTCAGCATAAAAATGCCTGTGAGATACATTGGTTTTGTGAAAACGGAATTCATGACTTGAGTTTGAGAAAATGTTTAGTCATGAACCTCATATTTTGCTTTGTCTTGTAAATCATTTGAAAAACGGTAAGATCAAATGATATGTATAAATAGGAGAACAACGCATGGTTAACTGAATAACCATGTAAAAAGAGTTTGTGTAAGATTTGTTGTTTGTAAATCAATGTCTTGTGAAAAGCGTGTTATTTGTATAAAATGTTCTATGTCTCAAATTGAAATAATTCAAATAACACTACGATATGTAATACCATACAAACACTTATATATAGGAAGTACCAGCGGCGTATCCACCATGCTTGTATCATATTACACATGCCTCGTTACTTAAATCACTTACTCAAACCAAACCATCAAGATGAAATGTTTAACAACGGTAGAAATGTTCATGTATAGTCAAATGTCTATTGTCAAATGTAATCCATGTCAACGGATACAACTGGTTTACACGGTTCAATGGTTATAGACGGTTCATGAAATCAAAGGGGTAAGACGGTTCACATAGTCAAATGGTTACAACGGTTCAAAATGTAGTGTAATGTGTTCATATGCTGGATGAGCATATGCAACAGAAATGCAATGTGAAACAATGTACTACGTATGCACACAATGGGCGTACGTAGCATGAAATGTATTGTAGAGTACAACGGTTCAAAATGTAGTATATTGTGTTCATATGCTGGATGAGCATATGCAACAGATATGCAATGTGAAACAATGTACTACGTATGCACACAATGGGCGTACGTAGCATGAAATGTGATGTAAAGCAATGTACTAAGTACGCACACAATGGGCATACATAGCATAAACACAATGAAATCATGTACTATATATGTACTATCGAACATAGCAGTATATGATGTGAAAACCGGAAAGCATGAAAGTAGCAAGTAGGCACATGTGTTTCACCCCAAAACAGTTTGGAAAACAGTAAAAGAGGGGTTCAATGTACTCACCTGAGATTGCTTTGGAGTTCTTGTATAATAACCAGATAATGCTAAAGATCACGGGATATTAAACGGCACCTAATAGGTAGCTATGTTAATATACCGGACCAAATCGGAAGGATCGGATAGTACGCGGGTTCGTAAACCAAACGAGTATGGAGACTCATGTAACATGGTTTAACAAAGCCTACATACTAAAATGAAACTTAACCTAAGAGCTTACGGTCCATCACGACCCGTTTAGGTAGCTTATGCTACCCTAACGCGTCGTTCGCGTAGAACGCGTTCGGAACGCCTAACATCGCGACCACAAGGTATAACCTCGGAAGGTTATAGCTATGGTCACCTAAGGTGTTTGGTCGGATCCTAATGATCGACCAAATGGGTCGGGTTCGAAAGTATAAGCGATGGTTTAGATCACTTACCTTACGACCCTATATAAGCACTAAACTAAAAGTGACGAGCTAAGCATGTTAGAACATGCTTTAACTAAGTTTGAAAACATGTTTGACATCAAAACAAACGGCTTTGATGCCCACGAGTAGTTTGGTTACAAAATATGCAAGAATGCACATTTTGGCCGAAACTACGACTCGTCACTGAGCCTAGATAACGTGGTGATCAGTAGGTATAGTCACTACGGACTATAACCATCGTGATCACGCTCACGTTATGAAGTTCCATGAACTTCGCATCGACCATAAGCTGGTCAATGCAGAAAGTCAACAAAATGTTGACTTTTGGACTCGAAAAGCGAATAAAAGAGCGAAAGAAGACTTACGGAGGGTCCCCGAGTGCTAATCTAGATCAAATAGCTCAGGTATGAAACAATGGTTCCAACTTAGAGCCTTAAGATCAGATTGTGTGGGTTTTTGGAACAAAGGGGGGGGGGGTATTTATAGGAAAAGTGGAACCGTTAGGATTGTTTATCGAATATCGTGTCGCGATCTCGTGCGTACACTTGTCGAAATGTTGTGGTAAGTCAGAAAATGCCCCTTGGCTCTTGATTGGGTGAAAGGGCATCGCCCCTTGATCGATCGAAAGGCCAACTTCATTAAATGCATACATTGAATCTGTCTGATAGTCCCACGCGGCCTGCGTCAGGATGTGCAAAAACTCAGGCGGGCCACCTGAGCCCGTCTGATCTGCATATACTTTGAAAAATGACAGTTTTGGTCCCTGTTGCGTATTTAAGCCATTTCTGACAGTTCTAAGGCCCGTAAAGCCAACTTTAAGGCCCTAAAATGATGCCTAAACATTGTGGACATGAAACATGCTCAAAAATGTTCTGGATGTTGGTTCGTTTGGCCGTACGATCGCGATGTTCGCTTAATTACGACGGAATGCGCATAAGCGCGAAAGATGATCCAAATGACGCGACGAATGGATTTTTCTCATGCCAAACACTAAGGCATAATATAAGGATGCTTACATAAATTTTTGGATGTCCGGATGTATTCAGAACGTAAGTTATGCGCGAAGGTGCAAACTTGTGCACTTTTTGACACTTTTAGTCCCCGAATGACCCAAAAGTTTGTTTTAGCATACCAAACCCCTCAAAGCCTATTTCTAAGCTATATAAAGGATATTTATGGTATGTTTAACTTATGGACATGTTCCGGAATGTTCGTTACAGTTCAAATTGACATACTTTCGCAGTTTGTCAAGTTTAGTCCCTGTAAGCGAATTAACTTGTTTTTGCCATACCAAAGCCTTCACAACTTATTTCTAAGTTATGTAAAGGTTATTTAAGGTATGTTAAGTATATGTTGATGTCCCGGAGTATTTGTCGCATTAAACTGAGTACGTTTTCGCACCAGGTTGCGTATAATTCTCCAGAAAGCGATGTAAAGTTTGAAATTGAACTAGAATTGATATGTGCAATAGATACACATATTTATACAAGATCCAAAGTATGAATTACGATATTTCATCGGCTTGGTATCTGTTTGATGGTCGCGGTGACATAGGTGTCACACCCATTTTCTTCAGAACATTAAGCTGGATAATGTTTACTGAGCTTCCTCCGTCAATAAGGATCCTGCGGACAAAATGGTTAGAAATAAAAAGAGTAATAACTAAACTATCATGATGAGGATCCTTGATGTTAATTCTATCATCCTCATCAAAGGTTTTGATTTTTCCTTCCGAGACACTCGATGTTCGAATAGGTCTTTCTCCGTTATCCATTTTAGCTTCCTTTGCATGCCTTTTAGCTGCTGAGAAGGATGTACCACAGATGTCTGATCCTCCAGATATAAAGTTGATCACTTGTGCATCTACTGGAGGAGCTGGAGCTTTCTCAGGGATCCTTTCAGGATCCTGAGTCCTTTGCTTTTTTCTTCCCAACAATTCTTTCAAATGCCCCTTGCTCAGCAGATATCCAATTTCCTTTCGCAATGCGATGCATTCCTCTGTCAAATGCCCAAAATCTTCATGGTATGCACACCACTTTGATTTATCTTTGGTTGCGGCTGTTTTGTCATTTTTTCTGGGCCATCTGGCCTTTTCTCCTAGATTCTGCATTGCAAGGATTAGTTCATGATTATCAACGGAAAAACAATGTTCAGAAATTGGAGGATAATCTTCATCATCCTCTTCTTGGTCTACAGCATGCACATTCTAATTGTCAGTTCTGTTATAGGATTTGAATTTGTTGCTTTTGAAAGAGGATCCTTGCTTTTCTTGTTTTGAGGATCCTACTTGTCTCTCCTGGATCCTCTTGTCATCCTCTAGCCAGATGAACCTGAGTGCCCGAGTTCTTACTTCGTCTAGGTTCCTGCACGGTGTCATAACAACATCATCATAGAACAATGAATCCTTAACCAATCCCATCTTGAAGGCCTCAACAGCTGTGGCCACATCCAAGTTAGGAATGTCCAAGGATTCTTTACTAAACTTGGTTATATAATCCCTTAATGATTCATTATGACCCTGTGTTATCCTATATAAATCACTAGTCAATCGTTCAAATTTTCTGCTACAAGAAAATTGATTATTGAATAAGTTAACTAAATTAGCAAACGAAGTAATAGAGTAAGGGGGAAGACTTAGTAGCCATTTAAGAGCTGATCCAGTAAGAGTGGATCCAAATCCCTTGCACAGGCATGCTTCCTTTAACCTTTCTGGAATAGGATTGATCTCCATCCTCTCCCTGTATTGTGCTATGTGTTCCTCAGGATCCGTTGTACCATCATACAGCTTCATAGTAGGTGTTTTGGTCAAAAATCACACAAGGATAATGCAACCAAACTCTTATGTAAACGGGGATTGATGCTTGGTATGTTGAACAAAGTAAAGGATCACTTTGATGTAAAATACGCAAATGACACAAGGATTTATACGAGGAAAAAGCCCTTGATCAATGAAGGATTTCCGGCATAAAAAACCTCGGGTGATGGAAACTACCGATCACCAAACTTCAATATAACAAACAATATTTTTACAACTTCGGATGGCAATGAGCTAAGTACAAGGATCACTATAGAATCGTGTGTCAAAGCTGTGAGAAATGTGTTGTCTCTTCCGAATGTTGATGAGTGCTACTTATACAAGTGTGTGTGGTCGTATTTTAGGTAAATAACCTAACTATTAGCTCGTTACCCCTTTAGAAATAGAAGTAAATTTAGCCTAAATAATCGCCCTTGAATTGTGCTGAGTTTCCATATTCTTCATAACGTCCATCTTTGATTATGCATGTGCAAAATTAGCGTGATAGATTCCTTGTTTACGTTGCTAAGACCAAGTCCAATCAGTAATTCCTGCAAAACAACATTTAATCCAAAGAGAACAATCGTTAGTGTGAGGATCCTTAGGATGATCCGTGATCCTGATCCTGGAGCTCCTCTGAGGATCACTATCTGCCAAAGAAGTAAGGATCACTTGTTAGGATCACATGTAAGGATCATAGGTCATAAAAATCCAGCCCTAACAATTGCCCCTAAAATATAAGGAGTATTTATGTAATATAAACGAGTTATATTTTGCTGAATCTTATCTCTAACTAACTCAACGGATATATAGCCGTTAAGAATGAACTATCCGTTGCGATCTGACGTCATGGAGATGACAGCCCTGCACAAATCATCATTATAAATAGAAATAGGGATAGGATCGTTTGCATTTAAATTCGAGAACTCTTCCCTTTATAACCGCGACCAGAGGATTGAACAGGTATTCCCCTTCTCCTTCTATCTTGCTTGCTCTATTTTTCTTTTTCTTTCCATCGTCTTGAAAAAATGTTGCTCCGGAACTCCCCACACAAGGATCCTAAGAAGAACAGTCCCTTGAAGAGTCAAGGGATCATCAAGGATTCTCCCACTGAGAGGTGTTGTTTTACTGATCCTTACATTGACAAAATCCGTCATTGTTTTCCGGCGAACACCCTCTTTAAATCTTTTGACCCTACCGCTCTGAGCGATTATATTTCTGAGACTTGGGTAGCTTTCCCGGTCACTCCTTTCTTGATAGGATATTCGTATCCTTTTCCCCAATTCACCCAATCTTTCTTCTCCCTTACCGGCATCAGCTATATCCAGGCTATGCCGATGATCTGGAGGGTGTTATACACCCTTGAAAGGATCATTGGGCAAGAGGGTATTGACCTTGGCATGGCGGAGTTGGCTGAGATGTATGATCTTACCACTTTCGGATCCCACCGATACTTGTTTAAGCGAAAAGCTGGAGAGGATCACCCTGTCTTCAAAGTTACCAAGAACGACACGAACTGGAAGCGACGGTTCTTTTTTGTTAGGAGAGATACCATCCCTGATGGGAAGGGTTTGCCCAAGGAGTGGGCTACTCATGGTAGGATAGAGGATCCTGGAAGGATCACCGTAGGACCTATCTTTTAGCATAAGGATTACTGATGTTCCGTTATTTTTTTGTGCAGCTATCTCCATCTCTCATCTGAAGTTGACACCTGCTGCAAAAGAGAGACTTTTGGCCTTTAAGAAGCTTGATCTGGAGACAAGAACTTTCCAGGTTGCTACCCAGGATTCTCAAGAAGTATCCTCTGCCTCTGTCACAATGTCAAGTAAGTATCCTCATTTAAAAAGTAATTCTATGTAGGATTTTCAAGTTTAATTAGAATACTTATCTTATTTTGGTTGTGTAGGTGCTGGAAAATCTTCTAAGTCTGCCTCAAAGTTTGGCATCGATGATCTGACCAACGTGAAATCCTCAAGGAAGAAGAATCCTGCTAGCCCAAGCGCTTCAGCCCCTAAAGCACCTATTAGGGGTAAAGGAAAGAAGAGAAAGGCCTCTGAGGATTTACAAGGTCTGCCCCTGCTCCGCCAACAATTTCTGCACTACTTCAACGAGGTAAGGATCACTGCCCCTGTTTGTTATCCTGACAGTTTTGAGGATCACTTGTTTCTGACGTTATGCCTTGTTTTCCTTGCAGAAATTTGCTGAAATAGAGACTTATGTTGGCCACATCGAGGATCAAGATCGCCAAATTGCTGACCTCCAACAGATGGGTGTGCTGAAGGATCTCAAGATTGCTGATCTTGAGAAGGAGCTCCGGGCTACCAAGGATGAAGCTGCCAAAATGCTGATCAACTTTGATTATGAGAAGCATGATATCACCCAGGAAGCCAAGGTTTCTGCTGCAATAACCATGTATAAGATCCAGTTGCAGATGGCTGCGGAAGCTCAGGATCCTGCCTTCGACAAAAGCACATGGGACGTGGAGGGCTGGAGGGCGAGGCTGGCGGAGTTGGAGGATGATGAAGAGGCTGAGGAGGTCCCGATGCTTGAGGGTGGTGATGTTGGCAAGGATCAGGGTGGAGTGGCAGTGGAGCTGGTGGTGATGGTGCAGCGAAGGCTTGAGCTGCAGGATTGGGCGATGAAGGAAACTTCTAGACATAGCCGGAGCCCAATTTTTTTTTTTTTTTTTTTTTTTTTTTGTGTTTGTTGATGTTTTTAAACAATTATGGTCTGTAACTTTGAACAATAGGTTTAGGATTAAGGATCCAGGATCCTTCAGACAATAGGTAGGATTGCAAACGGTGGAGGGATCCTCTGTTTGGGGGATGAAGCCATTGTGATCCTGCCGCCTTTTATTTACCTGCATGCTATGACCGCACAAACAATGGACAACCTTTGCCAACCCATGTGGACGGGCCACGTTTTGCTGGTAGAAACGTGGGTTGGCAATTTTGACAACTTTGAAGGGTTTCAAATCTTTATTAATAAAATAACTCTAATCTTTTTGGCTTATCTCGTGTTGTTATCCTTTTAATTTCCAGTCGTTTTAGTACATATTTGTTTGAGTAAGAAAAGTTGGGCAAATTATATTTAAGAAATTTAGGATATGATCCTGGATCAAATATCCTATAATCGAAAATTTTCAAAGTAGTTTATTTTAAGGATCATAGGTTCAGTTGTCAAAGTTTAAGGGTTATTTAAACAAATAATGAGTGAAATTGGAAATAGTTAAGGATCATACCTGAGGATCCAAGTTAGGATCCTAACCTTTAATCAGGATAACCATAAGTGAAACTTTAATGGATAGTAAGGATTAAGGATCCTTAATTGTTTAACTTTGAAAACCTGAAAAGTAGAACATAACTTGGGACTAAGCCAATCTAAAAAATAAGTTAGTAACTGGGGACAAGCCCAAAGGATAACTGGGGACAAGCCCAAAGGATCAGTGGGGACAAGCGCGAAGGATAACTGGGGACAAGCCCAAACGATCACTGGGGACAAGCCCGAAGGATAACTGGGGACAAGCCCAAGGATCGTATGTAAACTGGAGTATGGCCCTTACTGGCGACTATCCAAACTTAGTGACATGAAAATGCCAAAACCTTAGCTAACGTGAAAACGTTAGAAACCTTAGGAACGGATGTATGTACGTCTACCATTATACGTAGGATCCTAGGTATAGTCAGTACGATGAGGTTATCAGCCCCTAAAGTGGGTACTGGTCCCAAAGACATGAACTATACCAGGATCATCGTGCGCTACAGGCGAAAACTGGGGACAAGCCCAAGGATAACTGGGGTCGAACCCAAGGATCTGAGATGCTTCTGAAGATTGTTGACATTATGCTAAGGATACCTGGACTTATCAGAACTCAAAATCTCGTGAGAGAAGGATGAAGGATACATGATCCTTATCCTTAAATAAGAAGATATGTAAATAAGAGTTCGAGCTTAGGACATTACCAGAGTAAGGATCATTGATCCTTCAGGGATCCTTGAAGGATACTTCCAATGTAAGGATCACTCATGCCAGAAGGATCCTTCTTCACATGAAATATTTCTTTAAGTGAACAGCATTCCAGGCTCTTGGTAACAAATTTCCTTCCATGGTTAGCAATCTATATGCCCCCTTTCCTGCTTCAGCTTCAATCAAGTAAGGGCCTTCCCACTTTGGTGCCAATTTCCCATCAGCAGGATTGATGGTGTTTTGGAATGCTTTTCTCAACACCATATCCCCAACTTGGAATTTCCTTATCCTGACATTTTTGTTGTAAGCACCAGCCATTCTTTGTTGGTAGCTCGCCATCCTTATCCTAGCTAGATCCCTGATTTCCTCAATAGTATCCAAGTCTTGAGCTAGGTTTGCAGCATTCTCCTCAGGATCACGAGTGCTTGTTCTAGCAGTTGGAACCACCATTTCTGTTGGGATCACTGCTTCTGCCCCAAACACTAAAGAGAAGGGTGTTTGACCAGTAGCATTCTTGGGAGTTGTCCTATCAGCCCAAAGTACGTAAGGCAATTCCTCAGCCCATTTCCCTTTCTTGGATCCAAGTTTCTTCTTTAGATTGTTGATGATGATCTTGTTGGATGATTCTGCTTGACCATTAGCTTGTGGGTGGACTGGTGTTGATGTTATCATCTTAATCCCCCAGCTGTCACAAAAGTTAGTAGTCCTGCTCCCAATAAATTGGGAACCATTATCACATACAATTTCAGAAGGAATGCCAAATCTAGTTATGATGTTTCTTTTAATAAAGGATATAACTTCCTTTTCTCTGACTTGGGCAAAAGCTTCAGCCTCTATCCATTTGGAGAAGTAGTCAGTCATAGCAAGCATGAATACTTTTCCACCAGGTGCTTTAGGGAGCTTGCCAACTATATCCTGTTAGGGCTGGATTTTTATGACTTATGATCCTTACACGTGATCCTAACCTGTGATCCTTGTTTCTTTGGCAGATAGTGATCCTCAGAAGAGTTCTAGGATCAGGATCACAGACCATCCTAGGGATCCTCATACTAACGGTTGTTCTCTTTGGATTTAATGTTATCTTGCAGGAATTTCGAGTAGGATCCGCTCTTTGCAACATAAACAAGGAACTCGTCACGACAACTTTGGCATATGCATAATCAAAGATGGACGTTGTGGACGATATGGAAAGTCAGCATAATTTAAGGGCGATAATTTAGGCTAGATTTACTTCTATTCCTAAAGGGTTAACGAGCTAATAGTTAGGTTATTTACCTAAAATACGACCACACACACTTGTATAAGTAGCACTCTTCCACATTCGGAAGACACAACACATTTCTCACACGCTTTGACACACGATACTATAGTGATCCTTGTACTTAGCTCGTTACCATCCGACGTTGTAAAAATATTGTTTGATATATTGAAGCTTGGTGATCGGTAGTTGCCGTCACCCGAGGTTTTTTATGCCGGAGATCATTCATTGATCAAGGGCTTTTTCCTCGTATAAATCCTTGTGTCACTTGCGTATTTTACATTTAAGTGATCCTTCACTTTGTACATAAAGTTTGGTTGCATTATCCTTGTGTAATTTTTGACCAAAACAGTTTGGCGCCCACCGTGGGGCAATTGGTGCTTCATTCATAAGGAAGTTTTTCTGTTGGTGATCATTCCGGAAGTGTTGCATGGCTTCATCGTTGAAGAATACTTCCACAGCAATGTCTGCAGTCAATTCATCTAATGGCATTCCACCTTTGCCTCCACCACCCGCTGGATCTCAGAAAAATGCTGAGAAGAGACCAACTCCTATCTCCTCTAAACCATCATCTTCTGCTCTAACTTCTTCTGTTCCCAGTACTAGTGATATATTTACTTTGATTTTGCAGATGAGGGATCGTATGCAGCAGCAGGATGAAACTAATGACAGGATCCTCAAGGAAATCGGAGATCTCAAAAGGCAAAAGAAAACGGCAGAGGATCATTCCCCACTAATGCCCAGATCTTTGAATTTTGATACTCCGATGATTACTTCTCAGCCATCAGAGGCCCTAGACATTCAACATATGGGAGGATTAAGAGGAGTGCATTTCGGCCCAGCAGCAATGACTCAGGCATCAGGATCATATTTCCAACCGGCAGGATCCTACACTCAGCATATGGGATCCTTCATGAGCTTAGGATCCTCCTTTGTTCCAGGATCATCCCAGGTTCAAGGATCCCCTCAAATATCAGGATCCTTGAAGAATTTGCAAACAGGAAGTCCAGATGTCCATCAAGGAGATTTTATTCCAATGCAAACCATTGCTTCCATTGGTCCCTCCATCATCCCAGAATCCCTGCAACAAGGATTCACATCCAATGTTCCTAATTTGAACCCGATGGGAGGTAACACTTTTAATAATTCTTATACCACTAACCATGGATTCATGCAGGATACAGGTATCAATCATGCTATGGCCAGAGAGCTACAAAAACTGAAGGATATGATATCAAGTGTTCCAGGGGTAGTCAAACCTATCCCGTAGATTGGAGATGGAAGCCATAAGGTATCTAGTTTTGCACCACCAATCTGTGATGCTGAGATACCCAAAAGATTCCATATCCCTACTATGAAGCTGTATGATGGTACAACGGATCCTGAGGAATACATAGCACAATACAGGGAAAGGATGGAGATCAATCCAATTCCAGAAAAGCTAAAGGAAGCATGCCTATGCAAAGGATTTGGATCCACTCTTACTGGATCAGCTCTTAAATGGCTGCTAAGTCTTCCCCCTTACTCTATCACTTCGTTTGCTAATTTAGTTAACTTATTCAATAACCAATTTTCTTGTAGCAGAAAATTTGAACGATTGACTAGTGATCTATATAGGATAACTCAGGGTCATAATGAATCATTAAGGGATTATATAACCAAATTTAGTAAGAATCCTTGGACATTCCCAACTTGGATATGGCCACAGCTGTTGAGGCCTTCAAAATGGGATTGCTTAGGGATTCATTGTTCTATGATGATCTTGTTATGACACCATGCAGGAACCTAGATGAAGTAAGGACTCGTGCACTCAGGTTCATCCGGCTAGAGGATGACAAAAGGATCCAGGAAAGACAAGTAGGATCCTCAAGACAAGAAAAGCAAGGATCCTCTTTCAAAAGCAACAGATTCAAATCCTACAATAGGAATGACAACCAGAACGTGCATGCTGTTGACCAAGAAGAGGATGATGAGGATTATCCTCCGATTTCAGAATATTGTTTTTCCGTTGATAATCATGAACTAATCCTTGCAATGCAGAATCTAGGAGAAAAAGCCAGATGGCCCAGAAAAAACGACAAACCAACTGGAACTAAAGACAAGTCAAAGTGGTGTGCATACCACGAGGATTTCAGGCATTTAACTGAAGAATGCATCGCATTAAGAAAGGAAATTGGATATCTGCTAAGCAAGGGGCATCTAAAAGAGTTGTTGGGAAGAAAAAAGCAAGGGACTCAAGATCCTGAAAGGATCCCTGAGAAAGCTCCAGCTCCTCCGGCAGATGCACAAGGCATGCAAAGGAAGCTAAAATGGATAACGGAGAAAGACCTATTCGAGCATCAAGTGTCTCGGAAGGAAAAGTTATAACCTTCGATGAGGATGATAGAATTAACATCCAGGATCCTCATCATGATAGTTGTTAGGGCTGGATTTTTATTATACGTGATCCTTACACGTGATCCTAACCAGTGATCCTTGTTTCTTTGGCAGACAGTGATCCTCAGGAGGACTTCAGGATCAGGATCATGGACTATTACAGGATCCTCATGCTAACAGTTACCTTCGTTTAATACAATGATATTTTGCAGGAACATCTAGCAGGATACGCTCTTAGCGTCATAATCAAGGGACGCGTCTTCACAATTATAGCACGAGCTAAATCAGAGATAGACGTTGCAAAGGATATGGAAACTTAGCTTGATTTAAGGGCGGCAATTTAGGCTAGATTGTTTATGTTTCTAAAGGGGTAATGAGCTGATTATTAGTCTTTTTACCTAAAATAGGTCACCTACACTTGTATAAATACCACTCTTCCTCATTTGGAAGGGGACACGACAACACACAACACAATTCTCACACGATTAGACACTCGAAACTATAGTGATCCTTGTACTCAGCTCATTATCATCCGAAGTTGTAACTATATTTTTCTTATATTGAAGTTGGTGATCGGTAGTTGCCATCACCCGAGGTTTTTTATGCCGGAGATCATACATTGATCAAGGGCTTTTTCCTCGTATAAATCATTGTGTCTTTGCATATTTCTCATAAAAGTGATCCTTTACTTTTATAATTAACCAAGCATCATACCCCGTTTACATAAAGTTTGGTTACATTATCCTTGTGTGATTTTTGACCAAAACAGTTTGGCGCCCACCGTGGGGCAATTGGTGCTTCATTCATAAGAAAACTCTTTGTTCAAAATCATTTCGAAGAATTACATGGCTTCATCATTGAAAAACATGTCCACGGCAATGTCTGCAGCCACCTCGTCTCAGAACACTTTGCCTCCTCCACCGACAGGATCCCAGAAGAATGCTGAGAAGAGACAAACTCCTACTAACTCTAAACCTCCATCTCCTTCTGCTATGAATTCCTATATTCCCAGTACTAGTGATGTATTTACTTTGATTTTGCAGATGAAGGATCGTATGCAGCGGCAGGATGAAACTAATGATAGGATCCTCAGGGAAATTGGAGATCTCAAAAGACAAAAGAGAACGGCAGAGGATCATTCCCCACTGATGCCCAAATCCTTGAGCTTTGATACTCCAATGATCACTTCTCAGCCATCGGGAATTCCAGACGTGCAAATTGTGGGAGAATCAAGAGGATTGCACCTCGGATCGACAGCAATGACTCAGGCATCAAGCTCACACTTTCAACCGGCAGGATCCTATCCCCAGCATATGGGATCCTTCATGAATTCGGGAGCCTATCCGGGAACACAGCAGCTTCAAGGATCCTACTTTGTTCCAGGATCATCCCAGGGTCAAGGATCCTACTTTGTTCCAGGATCATCCCAGGGTCAAGGATCCTCCTTCGCTCCAGGATCCTTCCAGATACCAGGATCCTTCCAGATGCCAGGATCCCTAAAAAGTTTGCAAACAGGAAGTCTAGATGTCCATCAAGGGGATTTCATTCCAATGCAGACCATTGCTTCCACTGGTCCCTCCGTTATCCCCGAATCCCAGCAATATGGATTCACTAACTTGAACTCAATGGGAGGTAACACTTTAAATAATCATCTTACTACTAACCATGGATTCATGCAGGATACAGGTGTCAATCATGCTATGGCCAGGGAATTGCAGAAGCTAAAAGATATGATCTCAAGTGTTCCAGGGGTAGTCAAGCCTATCCCAGAGATTGCAGATGGAAGCCACAAGGTATCTTGCTTTGCACCACCAATTTGTGATGCAGAGGTACCCAAAAGGTTCCATATCCCTACTATGAAATTGTATGATGGTACAACGGATCCAGAGGAGCACATAGCACAATACAGGGAGAGGATGGAGATCAATCCTATCCCAGAAAAGCTGAAGGAAGCATGCCTATGTAAAGGATTTGGATCCACTCTTACTGGATCAGCTCTTAAGTGGCTGCTAAGTCTTCCCCCTTACTCTATTACTTCATTTGCTAATTTAGTTAATTTATTCAATAACCAATTCTCTTGTAGTAGAAAATTTGAAAGATTAACCAGTGATTTATATAGGGTAACCCAAGGTCATAATGAATCATTAAGGGATTACATAACTAAATTTAGAAAAGAATCCTTGGACATTCCCAACCTGGATATGGCTACGGCTGTTGAAGCCTTCAAAATGGGACTGCTTAAGGATTCATTATTCTATGATGATCTTGTTATGACACCATGCAGGAATTTAGATGAAGTAAGAACTCGGGCACTCAGGTTCATCCGGCTAGAGGATGACAAGAGGATCCAGGAGAGACAAGTAGGATCCTCAAAAAAAGAGAAGCAAGGATCCTCCTTCAAGAACAACAAATTCAAATCCTACCATAGAAATGAGAACCAGAATGTGCACGCTATTGACCAAGAAGAGGATGATGAGGATTATCCTCCAATCTCAGAATATTGTTTTTCCGTTGATAATCATGAACTAATCCTTGCAATGCAGAATCTAGGTGAAAAAGCTAGGTGGCCCAGGAAGAATGATAAACCATCCGGGACTAAAGACAAGTCAAAATGGTGTGCATACCATGAGGATTTCGGGCATCTAACTGAAGAATGCATAGCTTTAAGAAAAGAGATTGGATATCTGTTAAGCAAGGGGCACCTAAAAGAATTATTGGGAAGAAAAAAGCAAAGGACTCAGGATCCTGAAAGGATCCCTGAGAAGGCTCCAGCACCTCCGACAAATGCACAAGTGATCAACTTTATTTCCGGAGGATCAGAAATCTGTGGTACATCCTTCTCGGCGGCCAAAAGGCATGCAAAGGAGTCAAAAATGGATAATGGAGAAAGGCCTATTAGAACATCAAGTGTCTCAGAGGGGAAGATAATAACGTTTGATGAGGATGATCGCGTCAATATTCAGGATCCTCATCATGATAGTTTAGTTATTACTCTCTTTATCTCTAACCATTTTGTCCGCAGGATCCTTATCGATGGAGGAAGCTCAGTGAACATTATCCAGCTTGATGTTCTGAAGAAAATGGGTATCCCAGAATCAGACATCACACCAAGATCCTCCGTGCTTGTAGGATTCAGTGGAGAAACGAAGAAAACTCTGGGGGACATCAAACTCCCAATCTACGTGGAAGGATTACATAATTATCAGAAATTTTGTGTTATTGACTGTTTGTCTTGTTGCAATGTTATCCTTGGCAGACCTTGGATACATGATATGAAAGCAGTCCCATCCACCTACCATCAATGTGTGAAGCTCCCTAGCCCATGGGGAATAATCAAGATCGACAGTGATCAGCAGGAGGCTAAGGATTGTTATACCTCATCCATGAAGCCAACCTCGAAGCCAAGGGAGCAATAGCAATTACAGTATCCTCCGAGGAATGTCTTGGAGGCAAGGGAACAAGATGTGGACGAAATCCTCTTGGATCCTAGTGATCCTGAATCAAAAATCTATATCGGATCAGGGATCCTTGGCAAGATGAAAGAAGACTTAATATCCTTCCTCAAAAGAAGAAAATCTACCTTTGCTTGGAAACATGAAGATATGACAGGTATATCTAAGGATATTATTACTCACAAACTTGGCATTGACAGGTCTATCAAACCAATCCATCAAAAAAGGAGGAAGTTTGCACCGGAAAGGAATGCCATTATCCAAGAAGAAGTAGAGAGACTACCTCGAGCAGGTATGATCCGAGAGGTAAAATATCCAAAATGGTTAGCCAATGTGGTCGTTGTCCAAAAGAAAAACGAAAGTGGAGGGTATGTGTCGATTTCACTGATTTAAATAAGGCATGTCCCAAGGAT